>NW_010364432.1:58339-68618 GCF_000414095.1 Morus notabilis | reverse complement strand
CCTGCTGAATCTGTCGTTCAAGCTCTCTAGTTTCTCTTTCTCTGGAGCTGGAGGTGTACTTGTTGTCGTTGAAGCCTTTACTGCAGTTGTTAATGAGTTTGGTACTAATTTTTTGGGAAGAGTTAAGGAGAGAAGTGATGAAGAAGAAGAAGCTAATGCCATGAGACCAGACTGAAGACTCAGAAGAAATTCAAATTAAAAAAAAAAAAAGAAAGCTTCTTCGCTTCCTTCCACACAATCACCACTTTTGCCTAATCCTTTCAACTTTGAAGAATGAATGAATGAAAGATATTTTGTTGGGTTTTGTATTTTGTCTTTATTCCATTTCATGCCTTGCACTTTTCCCCCCTATCTATCCCTCCCTTGCTTACGTGGCAATAGTTACTTTTTTTTTCTTCCTATTTTCCAAATGATTGAAATGTAGGGTGCGTTTGGAATTGGTTCCAAAACGTTTTTGTTTTCTGTACGAAAATGAAAATGAAAACGTTTTCATTTTCATTTTTGAATTATTTCTGAAAATGTGTTTGGTAGTTTTATTTAGAGATTGATTTCAGTTTTAAAAAAAACTAAAAATGCGTTTGGTTTCATTTTTGAAAACATGTAATAGGTATTTAATATATTAAATAAATAATAATTGAATCCTAAATAAAAACACTAATAATTAATAAAATAATTAATAAAATATGGAAATTACAATATATTAGCTTAAATTATTGTCGCCTATACGAATCCCACATTTGATTAGCTAGATGATCCCTAAAATCAACCATGTAATTACGTTGTTGCCGACCATCCATTTCAGATGTTTCTGCTTCTTGTGCATCCATACCATGTTGTTGTTCCTGTTGCCCTTCTTGTTCTCCCTCTCCCTCAATATCTTCTACGGGCAAATCGACCTCATATTGTCTAAATAGGGGATCATATTGTCTAAAGTATATACACACACAGACCATTGGGGGCTGATGGGGGCTGATATTCAGCCCCCATCAGGGCTGACAATCAGCCCCCATCAGGGCTGATGGGGGCTGATTATCAGCCCCCATTGGGGGCCTCCCAGGCCAGCCCCAAAGGGAGGCCCCCAGGGGCTAATTCAGCCCCAACGGGGGCCTCCAGGGGAAAAAGAAAAAAAATGGAAAAAAACCAGATCAGATCAAGCATAGGATAGAAAATAAACACCAAATCAAACAGAAAACAGCAACCGATTTGGTTGAATAAGCAAATCAAACGGCGAGACAACCGGAAAAGAAAAATAAAAAAATAAAAAAAAAAATTGCTCGACCAAATCGATCGGAAAAATCAAACAAGTTCAAATATTTTTAGCTAGGGGCATACCTCGGTGAGAAAACAGAGAACGGCGCAGATTGGGCAACAAGAGACCGGAGGAGCTCAGGCGAACGGAGGTGCTCCGGTGAGAAGCAAACGGCGCGACTCTTGGGCGAGAAGAACGCCGGGGCTCGGCCGGGAAGAAGATCTCGGCTGAAGAACGGAAGGGAAGGAGGAAGAAGAGCTCGGCTGAAGGGGAAGAAAAAATCGGAAGAAGCAGAAACGGGAGGATGATCGAGGAAGAAAGAAGAAGAAGAAACCGAAAATGAAAACAAGAAAACGAAAACGGCTTTTTTCCGTTTTCAAAATTCCGGAAAACGACAAAGCCATTTTCGTTTTTGTTTTCTGACACAAATTTTGCCAAACACGTTTTTTATCTCCGTTTTTAATTTTTTGCATCGAAAAATGTGAAAAACGAAAATGAAAATGCTACCAAACAGGCCAGTAGTTCTTTTACTAGTTGAAAAGGGAATAAGTGGTAAAGCAAAAAAAAAAAAAAAAAGGACAGAAAAATTGCTCTAACAGCCCCAAACGTGATTATATACCAATGTGGTTATTTCACTTCACATATAACTTGTTCTTGTTAGGCGATGATTACTTCACCAAATGTAAAAGTTTGTGTACGACTTTTGACATATGGTCATATATCTGCCTTTCTTATCTCTCTCAAATATGATTGCTTCTTAATTGTCCCGCTCACGATCTCATCCCATACAATTTAATAATTAAACAAAACATTAATAGTCTTATGACTAATAGTCTAATAATACTAATGTTGGTCTTTAATCCTTATTCCATATTTTTAGAATCATCACACCAAATTACTAAGAAAATAGGTTAGAACAAATACATGTCTCCATTAGTGCAGCCTTAATCTCCAGTAGAAATCTTTAAGATAACGAGCACATAGAGTTATCGTCTTCCTCAGTCAAATCACCAGATTCTTGAACGGTGTGTTCTCTCTCTAGATGGGAATGAGAGAAAACGGCTGAATGATTGACGTATTGGGGACCATAACCTAAATTTCTTTATATACTTGTAACACCCCGAAGAATTAAGTGAGATTAATTAAGGTAATTAAGATTTATTAGCGTGCCTAATCTGGTTTAATTAATTGATTATCATTTAGTAAATGTTTCTGACGAGTAAATTTAAATGATTCTAAGGTATTTAAATATTCTCAGTATTTACATTTTACCCAGACGTGTGTATGGGCACATTTCTGGACTGTCATTTTAAATGTTTGACACCTGTCCATTTTTCTTTTTCTTTATTTTCCTCCATTTCCTTTTTCCTTCCCGAGCACTCTCTCTCACTCTCACTCTCACTCTCTCGTCCTCTCACTCTAACTCTCACTCTCACTCTCACTCTCTCTCTCTCTCCCGTTTTTGTCTCAAACCAACCGAATCTCGAACCAAAGAGGAATTTCAAGAAGTTTTCAACGTCAAGAGAAGGATTTGATGTAAGATTTCTGAAAAAACCTCTCTTGAATCTCAAGTTTTTCATATTTAAAAACTTATTTTGGTTCGAAATGGATTTTGATGGATTTTGAGTAAAACCATGGTAGAAATTAGAGATCTTGGGTTCTTTGGACTTGATTTAGTACCTAGAACCCGGATCTAGTGGTTTCCCTTTGAGATATTTTGGATTTGAACTTGAAATTGCACTTTTGCACTGATTTTCTTCGGATCAGCCTTTCTGGCCATCCTGCCCTGATTCCACCAGTCGACCTATGCGGTCGACCAGTCTGCACTACATCAGGTCGACCTGTGCGGTCGGCCGAATTTCACACCACCGGTCGACCGGTGGTGTTGCACTGCGCTGTCACCGGTCGACCGGTGTACATGGGGTTTGACCTTGTTTTGCCTGAAAATGCTATTTTGACCTCAGTTTTTGAGGAGAACCCAAATTAGCTTCATTTGGGGATCTAGAGTAGATGGATTAGAATCTTTAATCCATGTTTTGAGATTGAAAACCCTTGGAATGATAATTTAAAACATGAAATGGTTTGTGAAACCGGTAATTGAATTATGGTACACTAATAGGAAATCAAAGGATATAATTGAGAATGAAATTGCTTTATGAATGTGAATTGGATCCTAAAGCGTGGTTTTGTATCAGTGCTAGCTGAGGACTCGGATTGAGGGGCTTAAGGAAGCGAAAGTCGGAATAGAGTAATGCTAGCCACAGGTTTGATATTTACGAGGTAGGATTTCTTACCCTTTCCTTGGTGAGCCTGTTTTCAAAAGGATTTTGGCCTTGCAAATGTTTTAAAGAAAGGGCATATTTGCGAAAGAAAAACATTTTTACCCCCATGACTTGTTGTAGATTATGGGGAGTATAATGAACTGTTTCATAAAGTTTAATGAATGATTTCTTAAGATAAGAGATCTTGCAAATCGGTAAACCGGCTGATGGCCTAGATAGGATGTGGAGAGTGCATCCGAAACCCAACCCGAGGTGATATGGCTTGTGCATTTTGTTGTGTAAGTAATTTATCATAGTATAAATTACTTGTTGATGCCTGTAATACGGAGATTTTCAGTTATATTTCCTTTGAGAAAAAGGATGTGAGGTTTCGGCTGTTGTGTTGGAACTAAATGTCTATATTTATTCATTTATTATTATTTGCTTATTTACTTATTTATAAAGTTATTCCAAAACATATCCTACTAGGCCTTTCGCTCACGTTTTATTGTTTCATAAATGTTAAACCCCTCCCAGGCGACTCTAGGAGCAGTGTGGAATAGTTGAGTTGCCACCACCCGATTAAGAGAGAACTGTGTCCATCCTCCTGGTGTATAAATGTAGGAATTGTAAAATTTCGTAAACTCTGGTATTTGGATTTCTAGACTGTGGTTGATGTCTGTAATGTTATTTACATGTTCATGTATGTACGATATTGAAGATCCTGTGGATAAATCCTGTGGGTGTAGCCCTGAACAATGTTAGAGGCGGGAGTTTTAGCCTCTTAAGAAGTTCTTGTAATTTATTTTCGGTAAAATAGTTGGGCTCGTTTGGAGATTTCTTTAATATCTCACTGTTGGTTTCAATTATTAAATGTTTAACTCCTAATCGAGCCTCCACGTCACCAACTCCTGCCCCGGGGCATGACTATACTCTCCAATTAGGCTCACATTAAACCTAATTAGGCCAATATTGAGAATCCACCCATTTAGCCCATACCCAGTTAGGAGACTATTTAGGCTCTCCACAATTAAATCACTTAATTAGCCCAATTAATTAAATAGCGTCAATAAAATTGTTATAAATATGTGGCCCACAATTATTATTAGGAAACGTAATTTCCTAACAATCTCCCAACTTGGGCTACATATGATTCCTAAAACAATTATATCATACATAATTCTTTAGGCGCGCAACTATATGCTTTTTATCCTTAGTAGACGTAAGGTACAATCTGGTCCATCTCCTATATTAGCATGAGATCATGGCGGCTTTTGTCGCTTTTAAAATGCAACTAAACCTTCCATGGTCACCAAACCAACATATTCAATGACATAGATCGAGTATGGATTAGTGGCATGAAAATTACATGTAATGTGATCTCCAACATGCCTATTTCCAACTAGTCCTGCTTTATTCTTTATGAGATCAATCTGTAATTTTCAAAACATAATGCAAAATTACAAATAGAAAATTAACACATTCAGAAGGAAAACTATAAAATTGTAAATCCATCTTCTTTATTATGCAGAAAATAAACAAATCAATGTTTATGTCATAGAACAACCAAAATCAATGTTTTTCCTGTCCATAATTCATAAAGGGTTTTGGTTACTACTTTGCTTGGAACCCTGTTAAGGATATAAACTGCAGTCTTTAGTGCTTCTCCCCAAAACGATTCAAGCAAAGAATAATGACTAATCATACTTCTTACCATGTCCTTAAGAGTTTTGTTTCGTCTCTCGGCAACACCATTCATGTTAGGCTTACCTGACATTGTGTATTGTGGGACGATTCCACATTCCTTTATGAAGATAACGAAGAGTCCTGGATGTTGTTCTCCTGATCTATCAAATCTACTGTAGTACTTACCACCAAAATCAAATTTGACTGCCTTAATTTTCTTGCCTAGTTGAAGTTCAACTTCGGCTTTAAATTCCTTGAAAACGTCCACTAACTGGGACTTCTCATGTATTAAGTATAGGTAGCTAAATCTTGAATAATCGTCTATGAACGTAATTTTCTTGCTTGGTTGTCCACAGTGCTGGTGGCGGCAGATGCTGCTGTCGGCCATGAATTTTTTTTTTCAAGTTTTCCTTATGCGGCGGCCTTGGCCACCGCTGTTCTTTATCCCGTCGCGGCTAGCCCGTCGGCGCGGCCTAATGGCCAGGCCTTAGTTTCCTCAGTGCCGGTGGCCAAGGCTGCCGCCGTCCACAATCTTTATTCCAAAAAAAAAAAATTCCAGAAAGCCTTTTTACCAAATTTCTAGAAAATCCAAAAATTATTCAACAAATTTTGATCAAAATCAATCACCAAAAAAATCATATGATTATCAATATACATGTTTTACTCAACAAAATAAAGCATATCGAAAATTCCATAGACAAAAGAAAAATCATATGAATCAATCAACATATTATTCAACCAGGAGATATTAGAGATGAAAATTCTCTCAATAATTTAATGTGATCACTGCTCTAATACCATTTATTAGTCTTTAATCCTTATTTCACATTCCAAGAATCATCATACTAAATTACTAAGAAAATAGGTTAGAACAAATACCTGTCTCCATTGGTGCAGCCTTAGTCTCTAGTAGAAATCTCTAAGATAACGAGCACGTCGAGTTATCATCTTCGTCAGTCAAATCACCAGATTCTTGAATGGGGTGTTCTCTCTGTAGATGGGGAAGAGGGAAAACGGCCAAATGATTTGACGTATTGGGGACCATAATATAAGTTTCTTTATATACTGTCCCATTAGGCTCCCATTATAAACCTAATTGGGTCAATATTGGGTATCCACCCATTTAACTCATACCCAATTAGGAGACTATTTGGGCTCTCCACAATTAGACTACTTAATTAGCCTAATTAATTAAATAGCATCAATATAATTGTTATAAATATGTGGTCCACAATTATTATTAGGAAACGTAATTTCCTAACAATTAAAGCATCCACGGTTAAGATTCTCTTCCGTAAGAAAACACCGAAAGAAAAAGAAAAAAAGAAAAAGATGTATTGAACATACTTTATTATTAGTTTATTATAGTTGGAACAAGACATTAAATCTGAATTGCAACAGTACTTGGAATTCTCTTGGAATTCTCAATGTCATGAAATGATGATATTTAAGTAGGTGCTTTAATTCCCTCGTCTAATCTATATATGATCTATGGCGTTTGTCTACTTAACTTAATTAATCAACGTGCACGCACTTCAACTTAATTTCTTGTGCGTGCAATTGCAAAGGTGCAACCTTAATATTCCATTTCAGAATGAATAATCCGTTACAATATTTCCTTAAATTGGGCCCCACCTGGGCATATTCCTGATCATGATGAGAGTAGTTGAGGGAGATCATCGTTCGTTGATATTTAGTTACGTTACTAAATAATTAATTCCAATGTTTTTCAGGGAAATGCAATCACATGGAACTAACTCCAACGAATTAAGCTCACTCTCTCAGCTCCAGCCGAAGCCGTTCAAGTCAATCTGTTTGTAGCAGGTTGATGAAGAATGATTTTCATTTTGATTTTCATGATCATGATCATGATGATCATGATCATGAGAGTTCAGGTCCAGCACTTTATTTGTCGCAAAATAATTAGCAACTCTGCATGCTTGATGATCAGAAGCTTTGTCATGAAATCCTGCCGATCTGGCGCTGGCAGTAGTTGTGTTTCGATCCACAAAGTCTTCATCCACATCCCACGAGCTCCCGGTTCCTCTAAACCTAACTCCCTGGGAATAAGTAGAGGTGTCGCCACCCTTTTCTCCCCCTCCGAGCCCGATTCCTATTGATAACCCCCCCGTGTTCGAGCTTCTTTCGACGGGAAACATTCTTGTTTCCGAGAGAAACATGACGCTATCTTTGGCATCGTTGCACCATTTGGGCTCCAAGAATGCATTACTAGTACTCGTGGTAGCAGCGTTGTTATAAGGTCTCAACTGCACTATCCCACTGCTCGTGTTATGCGCAATTTCTTGGTCCTTCTGTGAGCCTTCGCAGGAGGTTAAGCAGCTGTCCATCGAGCAGTCGTTGTTGGGCTGCTGCTGCCTAATTAATACTGTTCCTTGTGTTTGGTTACTACTATTCGGTTGCCTGCATAACCCCCCTTGCACCTCTTTCAGCTCCGCGAACGCAGAATTCAGGCACTGAGTCGATACCTTTGAAACCAGTTCGGAGAGTTGAACTTTGGCCGCTTCAAGTCCCACTGCCCCCAAGTTCTGTCTCCCCAGCGTCTCCTGTGCTTTCTCCAGCACCGCCTGCAGGTATTTTCCTTGAGCCTCCATCCGGAGCTGCAAGTGTCGTTGAACCTGGTTTAGTTTAAAAACATATATGTTGTCAGATTTAATTAAGGGTTCTAAATCTTAACCCTACAATCTTAAACACTGTTTTAATTAGCTGAACAACAACAAATCCATATTGTTCTTTACTACTAATCGAAAATGTTGTTAATAGTGTCCTATATATATAGGATTATGTTTATGAATATATATACACACACATATATGGGATGATTAATTAGGAAATGACAATTAATGTTGATCTTCGCACATCTAGTGATTAAACTCTTAATTAGGCACATTGTTAATGGCATTTAGATGCTGAAATTACAAATTCCAAAATGGTATAACAAAACAGAAAAGTGGCAACAATATTTTCCCTTTTACCTCAAGCTGCTCGTGAAGCCTTCTCTGAACTTCAATTTGCATCTGTAGTGTTTCGCTTATATGAAAGCCTCTGCAATATTAATAAACAAATTGGAATTCATTTTGGACTACATAATCAACTTTTCAACATGACAAATTATAATGAACACGAAGAGCCATGCATGTATGTATATATATATATATGTATGTACACCTTTATATATGTGCATGGACGAGTTTTGAATGTTTACATTTTCATGAGTGATTATCTATTAAATATAAAAATTTTATGATGTGATGTATAAGAATATAATTTCATTAATTACTATATATTTTTTTATCAACTATTTAATTTATTACAACTGTCTTATTAATATTACATGGTTAAATGAACAATATCCACCGATGAATAAATATTAGAGTAACCATTAAAATCATACCCATTTATGCGTATATACTTACTTGTTTGCTTGAGGTCCAATGCTGAGATTGTTCAACTGATTCGCACTCGCTTCTGATATTCTATCTGCAGCAACACCACCTACCGTACCTAATTAAACATGAAGGCCATTATTAGTTGTATAAATTAAAATAAAAGTAGTTATGCTAAAAACTATAATCTTTGATGAAGATCAAATATTTATCTGCTTACCAATTTTGGTTGTCCCACTGTTAGCTTGTCCATGAAGATTTTTACTGAGCCTATACTTCTGCAAGGAGAAAGATCCATGGCAAATAAGTAGTGCAATTAAAAATTTTATAGATATAATTTATGATGGAATTTCCTATTATGACAAATGCATACATGCATATATACGCCAACAAATTAAGTATTTCTCTTTATTATCTATTAAAAAAAAGAATAATTTAGTAGTATAAGAATGAGAAAAAGTAGTCTATCTCGATCTTACACATTTATGAATAATTAGATCTTTATACTGTTTAAGTCTGATGTGATTTTGAGGTTGATTTGACGTTAAAAATACAAAATACTAGTAGATATATCCTACCAGAAAGGGGACAGAATTAATTATTGGATATAAAAAATGAAACTTTGAACCAAATTATTACCTGAAGGTGACTCTTTAGGTGGTACAAGGTGAGTCCCGGGATTCCCATAAGTTTCATAACCGTTTTTGGAGTAGCCTCTGCATTGGCAAGAATAGAAATTCGGAATCAGGCCAATTATCTTTGAACATGATCACATGATGTTGGCACTATGATCTTCTAGATCAGGAGGGAACCAAAAAAAAAAAAAGAAACAAAAAAAAAGACTCACTGTCTGCTCCTCCGAGTTGATTGACTGCCTCGACGAAGTGTTCATGGAGATCTGGCGTCCACTTGAGGCGGGGCTTGGCATCGGTGGAAAGGACTAGTCCTGAGTCCCTGGGACCATTTCCGCCTTGCAGAAACAAATGCCTTTCCGGAGGAATACTGGTAGCCATCCTCGATGAAGATAGCTGCATGTTCAATGTTCTTCAAGCTTAATTACCTGATGTTTGTTTGTTTGTTTGTTTATAAGTTGCGTCGACGAATTTCAGTAACTAGGATTCAGATATCTGCAAACTCATTTGCTACTTTCTTCTACTAGCTACTAGTAGTACTGGACGACTTGTAATATATAGCAGCTTCTTTCTTGTTTCTTTTTGTTTTTTTTCTTTCTGATCTCTTCTTCTCCTTCTTCTCTTGGTATATATGTTAATTATGCCAAACAAGCGCACAAGCATATTGGCTTTTTATAAGAGCAATTGATGGGCATGGAATCTTGTCCTAAAATATTCACGGAGACTTTAATTGAGAGAGAGAGAGAGAGAGAGATTGTTGCTTTGCCAACCGTGGGACCCTCTCCTCTTCTTAGCTCTTACTTTCCATTCTCAGGCAGTTAACTAATACCCATTGAAATTTCATGTGCACTACAACCACTTTCTGAAACATATCATTATAAAATAATTTGTGATTTACACACATATAATATGCCTTGCATAAGGTACCCGAATTCTGGATTGTTCCACCAGTTTATTCATCCATTCATTTAAATTTTTTTTTTCTATTTATATATACTTTATAATATATCTCCCTTTATATATATATATATATATATATATATATAT
>NW_010364432.1:35845-58084 GCF_000414095.1 Morus notabilis | reverse complement strand
TATTATATATATATATATATATATATATACACACACACACACGTAATTATACCATATAATAGGGCGGCACAGCGGTTAATTATATATATGCGTCATTCAAGGTCGATATATATTGCCAAGTCTCCACTAATTATGAGTTGCACGGAATATTGGACTTGCAGCGGTACTCAAAGTGAAAATCGGACTCACATCCTTCAAACATAACTGAGTATTGTTCCTTTTTATTCTTTTGGCCTACCCCATAATTTCTAAAAGAAAAAAGGGATAAGAGACAACATGATAGCACCAATAACTCTCATTATTATATTAAAAAAAGAAAAAAGAGAGGAGAGAAAGAGGTACTATATATATATATATATATATATATATATGTTAATACACAAAACTTAGTATAATTTATATTGAAAGTGTTTGAGATGGGGACAAGAAAAGAACGTTTTATGTACTGCATATATATATTTGGAGAATGAATTCATCAAGAAGAAGAAGATTCTGTATTGACTTGAGCACCTTATAAGTTAGAATCTTTGGAAATTAAAAAAAAAAAAAAAAAAAAAAAAAAAAAAAAAAAAAAAAAACTAATGTTGGGAAAAAGAGATGCTCTTGCTTGGGAGATTATTTAGAGGAAAAGGAATGGAATAAGGAACACATTCCATTTTGTCTCCTTTGGTAAGTTTGGCACTTATTCAGATAGTATATTGATATTTATAACAATATTATAGAAAAGAAGAAGATTATGATAAGAAAAATAAAAAGTCTTCTAATTAAATTTTTCATCAATTGGCATAAGACAGCCGGCGGCATGTATATACATACATATATATATACATATATATATATATATAAGTACGTATTTTATGATGTGGCCCCTCACCCACGAATCCTAACAAATGGGGGACCTAAAAGAAAGAAAGAAAGAAAGAAAGAAGACAAATATGCAAAAAAGCAAAAGCTAGAGCTGGGGATTGTACTTGCTTGTATACTTGCATAATTTGTTCAAAGACACCCAAAGGCCAAGGACCACTTGTGTTGCCTTGCTCTTGACTTATCCTTCTTTTTGGCTTTCTAGATTCTATGTCATCTATATTCATTATCGTCTATTCTTCTCATTCACATATATGATATATACATATACATATATATATATATGTATGTATATATGTACATATATTCAGAAAGCTTCTCCTTGTTATAATTTTCTACATTAATGTATAAGCCAGCTTATCAGTATATGTTGGATATATGTAGTCATTATAACTAAACACGAGTACATATTATAAATATGCTTAATGAACTCATGCATGCATAATATATGCAGAATTAAGCAGTGAAACTGTTTCCGATCAAATTCATCAATATGAGAGATAAAGCTGACTTTAATTATGAATGTGTAAAAGATGATCTTTTCTTATCTCTCTCTGTCTCTATATAACAAATTAACACACAAACATATATACACCATTAACGTACTAAATTTCGTAGAGAATCTGATTTTGTTATTCAAAATTTGCGTTTGTAAGCTACATATAAGCATGTGTCAACTGCACGCTAATTATTCTTATGCTGCATATATGTTCTTATAGTTTCATTTTTTTTATTAAAAAAAATTGTCTATATCAATCTAACTGGGTGGAATGCAGCAGGTGGTGAATTGCTGTTTATTGATCAATCCAAAGAATATTAATTGGAACTACATATAGATATATACATGTAGTGTGTACTGTCTGTGTGTGTGTATGTATAGGATTAGGTCATCAACAGATATTGCGGAATAAATTCATATATATAGGCTACAGAGAGGATATAATTAATTAGAATATGATTAGATTAACCTGCATATTGGTAGAGCATCAATACTTGAGAAGAATGAGAACAGACACATATATATGATCTAGATATGTATGCATATTGGTGGAGATACCCGTTTTAATATAGGTTCCCAAGAGATCATGTTTATAATGATTTATATATGCCAAAAAAATAACTCATGTTGATTAATGTAAAAGAAGAAAAAAAGGATGATACACAAATATATGTATAGATCAGAAAAGGAGAGAATAATTCATGAGTTAGCTACAAATTAAGCTAGCAAATTAACTGATAAATATATATATACATGTGATACATATGTTGAGATCTATATATAAATATATACATATATATATGTGTGTGTGTGTGTGTGTGTGTGTGTGTGTGTGTGTGTGAAAGTAATTTAATTGGGTTTGGGATCGATGTCTATATACATACATACATACATGCATATATATATGTAAGTCCCTTTTGGAGTAAAATCAAAGTGATTCTGATTTGAGGGAATATTATATGCAGTTTGAGAGAATCTAAAGATGAAAGACTTTAGGAAAAGTTGTTATAAGATAGCAGCAATAAAAAAGGCAGAATTCATTCCAAAACAGTTCTAGCTCGGCCTTGGCCTTAGCATGTGGAGTGTGGACCAGAATAAATATCTCTGTGCTCTGCCAGAGGCCAGAATGGGAGCTCAGCCCCTTTATACTTTGTACCCTCCCCAGTTACATGTACCTTGCAATTAACATCACCAATTCTTCCAAAAGAATCCGAATATATATATGTATATGTATGTATGTATATATATATATAGACACACATACATATGTAGATGTGTATAAAAAATTGACCACTACATGCGACATGCAGTTCAATGCAAGAGTTAATTATTCTAATATTCAACACACTAGCTAGCTAGTTGATCATGATCTGCTATTTTCTTTAATTTTATTGAATTTCCCCAACAAAAAAATAATAATAATCAGGCTATTTGGAAGTGACCAGAAAACATATGTTTAAGGAAAAAAAATCATGTTAATATATATTTAGATACAATGATAAATGATAATGATAAAAAAACCAGTTTCAAAGTACCAGAATGACGTTTTTGAAAACGTTAAGGACCAAATGATCATGTATCGGAATGTTTAGCTTTTCCCTGATGTTGTCAACACAATATTGCTCCAGTCCTTATAATTATAATGTGCTTTTGTACTGTTTGTACAGTACAAAGAGAATATTTCAAAAAGAAAATATAGCTTTCCACTACACATACATCATGCATATTAATATAACTCATACATATATATACACATATATAGATGAATATCTAACTGTTAACACACACATATATAATCTTCTCTGGATGAAGCTATTCCTTGCTTTATACCACAGATGGAGCATAATATATCTATACATATATGTGATATTGTTCTTCATTGTACTTGCATTTTCCTTTTATGGTTTTCTTTAATGTTAAATATAATGCAGTTTGGAGGACAAGAAGAGGCCCTAAAAGTAGTACAAATTCTGAAATTCATATTCTATCTTTTTTTTTTTCAAAAAAAAAAAAAAGAGAAGAAGAATCATAAGAAGGACCGGTCAATCATAAGGCAATAAAAACACACGTGTAAGTTGGGAGTTGGCTGATCAGTTTTGTTTTGGTAACTTAATGTTGACCACAGAATTAATTATAGTTGGCTGGCATTGGCCAAATTATGTATATGTATACTTAGCACAAAGAAAGTGAGAAATGACCACGGAATGCTATTCCATAAAAAAAAAAAAAGGTGGTTTTGTTAAGATTCTATTTATTGGAATGAGAATAATAATATTGTTAGGAATCTTAACTCAAACAAGAGCCAATAAGTCATATTCTCAAGTCAAGAATTTGGGGTTATTCTTTCTCCTCTCCTCTCCTCTCAAAGCCACAAAAAATGGGTTCCAAGTTCCCTCCTTTAGTTAATTTAGTTAGATGCTCTTCAACATTAACTAATATTAATTATCATGCATGACACTAATTAATCCCCCTTTTTATTTTTTGCCCCCCTGATCAGAAGTGAGAATATTAATTGTCACTGTTTGAGATATCATGCAGTACTTTCGGTTTTAATGTCCGTGGATGATCTCTACATCAACTGTTTAGGAATTAATCATAACTGTTGATGTATGCACGACTTTTTGTCGCGTTGTTGTCTACCCATTTAAGGATATACATATAATTAGCTGAATATTTTTTAATTTTTCATTTCAAACTACGTACAATATAATTCTTTTTAGAAAATTGTACAGAAAAGGCAATATATGTCTATCTTTAATTGGATATATATATTTTAACAAAACTAGTACAAACAATATTCTGTTATAAACAGCGAAAATGTGTTTCAATTTGGTAACTAAAAGATCCAACTTATAGGAGTAAAGAGAAAGCTATCTTCCCAAAATATCGTTCTCGTGTGTCTTTCCCTTTTATTTTTTATTTTTTTATTTTTTTGGGTAATAAGGAAATGTTATTTCTAGGACAATATAATGTAGGTACATGAACTTGCATACATTGTACATACGTACATACATACATATACACACACACATGTATTCCTAAAACAGTAGTAGTGCAAATTATCAAAAGTACTGTTCCTATATATTTACATGTATACATGTCTGTATTTGGCACGATATTCTATGAGTCGAGGCAATCCTCATGAATATATTCCAAGCTGTTGTTGGCAAATTAAACCAAGTGGCTGTTAAAGCACATTAACAAGAACAAAAAGTGAATACCAAAGTGATGATCATCTAACGGACTAAAGATATACAGTGTTCACTTTACAATTGATAGATGCAGGACAAACATGAATTGGGTTTTGATGGTCCAATTAACTGCATCTTTCTTCCGCAACTCGCCGCTTCTCATTTCCTTACATGTCTTTTCAATTAACTAAAAAGTTTTATACATACATATATATATATATATATCACAAATGAGTTCTCCTAGCTTCATTTTGCACGCGTCAAGTTCAAACTAACTCGGAAAGATAACAGATCATCGATTAAACAAGTTGCGCTTGCTACTCCTAAACAAGTTTAAGAACATTAATACATCCACAACTTTGCTATTAATTTCTCTGAGTGTAACAGCTAGGATTTTAGATTTGTCTACTGATCCATATATAATGGAATTTAGTTGTCCGTTGACGCAAACATTTTTGTCAACCGTTTTGTAATTTCAGAGGCCAAAATGAAAAACATAACTATTATTCTATTTAAGTAATTTGACCTTTTTAAATTTAACAAGTTACACACTTATAAAATAGTCACAAATGACCGTCAACTACGAGAGAATGATTGGACTTACCAATAAAGATAGATGAAGCACATGACGAATACAAGTGTTGAGACCCAATTGAGAAAGATCCGTTCAGCACGTACAAAATCTAATGCGACTAAATCTTGTTAGAAACAACCAATACTACAACCGTACATTAAAATATACATCGTTAATAACCAACTTAAACGGGTAGGACACACAAAGAAAATTGAATGATGAGGAAACCATCTCTGCTATTTGAACACACAAACATCAAAAACAACATCACGTTTATTATAAACAAAGTAAAAAATAGAAGCAAAACAGAGATAACACCATGAAAAAAAGGAGGATATATACCGCTGCTACTACCACCAAACCATCTCCCACCAGCGATCAACACCACACCTAAACATCTGATGAAAATATCTTCCTTCTCTCAATCTGGAATCCCACGGTCACGAAACAAATGGCCTCTGCCAGCCAAGCCTCAAAACATGCTCTAATCTTTTATTTTCCCTTATAGAATGTGATTTTTATGGTAGGGCATGAAACACCTTGTTTGAAAACTCAGTTTTAACAGCAATATTAATATATTATCAGTTTTACATATTTTAAAGTAACTTTGACCAAATCTAACGCTCAAAAGTAAGATATATCTTAATATAAAATTCTCTCCATAATGAAAAATGATAAATAATAAAATTATTGATTCTTTTGTTCGATAGAATTTAAAGATGAATTTAAAGATACATAATTTTATTTTGTTCGATTGAATAAAAATGATAAATATACACAATTTTCCTTCTTTTTTTCCCTCCCTCTTTTTCTTTTTCTTTTTCTTTTTCTTCCCCTTTTGTTTCATTCTTATCTTTTTTTATCTTATTATACTTTTTTTTTTATTTATCTAAGATACTTGCAAAAATATAGTTTTCATTCTTACGTATAAAATCTCTCGCGCGTACATGTATGAGCACGGTTTCAAACTAGTAATAGATATAAATGTTAACCTTTTTTTCGTCATAATTTAATCATCTTCTTTCACACTTATGATTTAAATATATTTGTTACTATATTGCAAGAAAGAACTATATCTATACAAAATTAGTCGCTCTAAATACACGCACCTTTTAAAAACTGGCTCTAGATCATAATGTACATTTATAAGATGAACAATTGATTATATAATTCACATGTCATTATATCTAGCAGAACCAATATCATAAATCTTTGTTGCAGGGAAAAGGCCCTTCAATTAAATAATTAGTCACCTCTCATGATAATTTAAAGTTTGTAATGTTTTTATATTTCTTATGATCATCAAGTATATATGGGAGAATTTGGAATAATTTGAAGTCGGCATGAAACTAAATTTCCCCACAGACAAAAAGAAAGAAGTAATCAACTAGGCTACAAATTATTGAAACAGCATGAGATCAGATATCATTTTGGTAATTGTAATGTTTGTGCATTTGATAATGCATATAATTACGTATTATTTTGAATTGTAATGTTTGTGCACTCGATAATGCTTATAATTACGTATTATTTTGAATTGTAATGTTTGCGCACTCGATAATGCTTATAATTACGTATTATTTTGAATTGTAATGTTTGTACACTCTATAATGCTTATAATTACGTATTATTTTGAATTGTAATGTTTGTACACTCTATAATGCTTATAATTACGTATTATTTTGAATTGTAATGTTTGTACACTCTATAATGCTTATAATTACGTATTATTTTGATCCCTCTTCTTCTTCTTCTTCTTCTTCTTCTTCTTCTTCTTCTTCTTCTTCTTCTTCTTCCTCTTCTCCCTCTTCTCCCTCTTCCTCTTCTTCCTCTTCTCCCTCTTCTTCTTCTCCCTCTTCTTCTTCTTCTCCCTCTTCTTCGTCTTCTTCTTCTTCTTCTTCTTCCTCTGCTCCCTCTTCTTCTTCTTTTTCTTCTTCTCCTCCCTCTTCCCCCTCTTCTTCTTCTTCTTCTTCTTCTTCTTCTTCTTCTTCTTCTTCTCCATCTTCTTCTCCCTCTTCTTCTTCTTCTTCTTCTTCCTCTTCTTCTTCTTCTTCTTCCTCCTCCTCTTCTCCCTCTTCTCCCTCTTCTCCCCTTTCTTCCTCTTCTTCCTCTTCTCCCTCTTCTTCTTCTTCTTCTTCCTCTTCTTCCTCTTCTCCCTCTTCTTCCTCTTCTCCCTCTTCTCCTTCTTCTTCTTCTTCTCCTCCTTCTCCTTCTGCTTCTTCTTCTCCTCCTTCTTCTTCTCCTTCTCCTTCTTCTCCTTCTTCTCCTCCTTCTCCTCCTTCTCCTTCTCCTCCTCCTCCTCTTCCTCCTCCTGCTCCTCCTCCTCCTTCTCCTTCTCCTTCTCCTCCTTCTTCTTCTTCTTCTTCTTCTTTGTGCAGAAAGGGCTCGTAATACTTGGAAGCACTGAATATCAAAGTAATTTTCAGTCAAATTTTCAAAGTTTTTGAGATACTTAAATATTTATTAGTATATTAATTTTAATTATGTAAAAAAACTTGCATTATAAAGATAAGGTTAATTTTTAACAAGTTGCTCCCTAAATTAATATATAAGTACTGTAAATAGTGCTACAAATTGTTGACGACTATTTAAATGCCCTGAAGACATCACATAATGTAGTTTTAATACGAATGGTAATATTCTCTAGAGGGTGGGGACCCGCATTGAACAGGACGGGGATGGAAAATAATTATCGGGATGAGGACAAAATCTAGTCCCTAATTTGTGGCGGGTAAGGACAAGAGAAGTACTCCTCACCCTGCCTCCATCTCAATAATAATGTGTGTTAGCACCCAATAGATTCGGTGGGTACGTGTCTACAAGGTATACATGTGCAAGTACTAGAGTCAGTGGTGTCGATGCTGACGCAGATGAAACACGCGGCGTTCATAGAGGAGCTTGTATGGTAGGACCTCCAATGAACAAGAGGGGATCGGTTATACCCAAAGTAAGCTGAAGAAATCAAATTCTAAGGCCCACTTTACTGTCAAGTTGCTGAGGAACTCTCAACTATGCGCATGGAAAGATGTTGAACTCAGCCATAGAGATCGCATGGATGAATTGTATGATGGGAGGAGTAACCGAATGGTTGATGGAGATTTGACTCGGAGAGTATGAATAAGGCTATTTGGAGGAACACTCCGAGGATAGGCATGGGTTGCCTCTAAAGCCGCAGTCTGACTCAGAAAGTATGGATAAGGCTGTTTCATAGGAGAATTCGAAGACCAAATACAAGTCACCTTCGAGAATGTGTATTAGTAGGTGAAGTTTATGGTTTTTCAAAAGTGTGCTCCGGGACGGCGGAGTCCTACCACGGAAGTGGATTTTCAGACCTCCGGAGAAACCTTAGAAACTTTGGATGTAGCTTGTAGACAAGTTCGAATAGATCAAACGAAGTGTTTTGAGACTTTTTGAGTGAAATTTCTATGAAGAACTTCAAACCCAATGAGCACAGGTTTGAAGAAAAACTCTCAGAGGGATGAACTCAAGTGTGAGAAAAGCTTTCCAAAAGTCCCAAAAGAGGTCTCCCAAGTATGTCTTTTACTGAAGAAGTTAAGAGGTATTTATAGGAGAAGTTTGGAACATTTTGATAGTTGCTCTAGGGCTGTACGATCACGCCTTGCCAGAGGCTTGTACGAACCATTTCCCTCCAGAGCACTTGCATCAAGTGACTTTCCTCTTTGACAAAAAATGTGGCAAAAAAATGTGTATTTGGAGACCAAATCTGAAATTCTTGCTGATATTGGACATTCCCCAAGCTTAGAGATCATGGAGTGTTTGACTGAATTTGGTGCTCCGGAGGCGTTTCTATTTCCAGAGGTCTGAACACATGCCAGACCAGCTCCAGAACGCTACCTTCTAATTTTGGCTAAACAACCGTCACTAGAGCACCTGACACATTCAATCTCCATGGAGTACGGGAAGAACCTACAGACATATGAAAATCTCTCGGAGCACAGGAGGTATCTTTGGTCACAGAGGAGTTTCTTGGAGCATGGAAAGTATCTTCATGGTGGTATCTGCGGTGATGCCTCTGTGGCGGCATCCGGAGCAATGACTGCTACAAAGATGAATCATTGCCAACTCCGGAGGAAGCTGCTCTGGAGCAAAAAAACTTCCCGTCTAGCACCAGAGAGGAAGACTCCATAGCTTAAATTATGGGCTTTTGAGTCTCCAAAGGCTGAGAAAAGGGTTTCTAAGACTCCTGAAAGGCAAACAAAGGATTTTGAGGTTGAATTCTCCATCACCCATTCATTCATTAGCCTAATTATTTTAAAACCCCCCAAGTAGGACTTAAAATCAAGCCGAACAAAGAAACAAACTGGCCCGTTCGATTACCCATGGCCCACCAAACCACGGCCAACACGAGTTCCCCGAGCTTGGCTTGAGTCCATGAATTGGGCCCAATCCCATCACAAGACGGAATCATTGGGCATAGACCCTTGTATTGGCCTGATACTAAAACAGCCACCAATAATGTGTTGTTTTTTTATGTAATTTATATATACACACATAAGCTCTTAAAATTTTAGTGTTTTAAATTATGATTCTTGAGAAGAAATAGCGTGCAACCATGCAATGAAGATTGAAGCTATTAAGAATAGACAATGAAGGATAATTTGCGTTTATGTTTTTAAACTTTTTTTGCTTATACATTAGTCATTACTTTTAGATTTAGTTTACAATATGTTACGAATTTAGTTTTTTTTTTTTTTTTTGTAAAACTTTTGATTTTGGTGTAAATTTATAATGAATTTCTATTCTATTTTATTTTAAGTTGCTATAATTTTTAAGCACATAATCCTATATGATGGGGAATGAAACCGGTAAGGGGAAGTCTTCTCTAATGGGAAATCCCCGACTCCGACCCTGCCCCTCCTTAAAAGGGGATGAGGACGGGAAAAGGGACAGTTTAAGGATGCGGGGATGGGTATGGAAAATCATCCTCTGTCTCCACCCCACCCAATTGTCATCCTTAAGTTTGAAGATAGTTATTGAAATTTTTGGTGTTGATGGGATCACATCGTGTTAGGGGTGTGTAAACCAACCGAACCGTTTATTTTAGGTGAAATACAAACCAAACCAAACCAATTATTTTAGGTGAAATACAAACCAAACCAAACCAATTACAAATTGGTTTATAGATTTTTAAACCAAACTAAACAGATTAATGGATCTAATCTAATCCAAACCAAACTAATTAAGGGATCTAATCCAATCCAAACTAAACTAATTAAGGGATCTAATCCAATCCAAATGAAACCGATTATAATTGATTTGAACTAATAATTTACAACCTTTTTCTCAAGTCTCAACCATAAATGGTACTAATATTTTGTGTACTCTTTTGTCTATTTCTCTCTTTCTTCTAAAGACAAAATGAAGTCAAAGCAATTAAATTATAGATATATTATTGTAACACCTCAGAGAATTAAACGAGATTAATTAAGAAAATTAAGATTTATTAGTGTGCCTAATCTGGTTTAAATAATTAATTATTATTTATTAAATGTTTCTGACGTGTAAATTAAAATAATTCCAAGGTATTTAAATATTTTCAGTAATTACATTTTCACCCCAGAGTGTGTGTAGACACATTTTCTGGACTGTCATTTTAAATACTTGGACACCTATTTTTCTTTTCTTTTCTTTTCTTCTTTTCTTCTTTTTCTTTCTTTTCCCGTGCAGCACCCTCACTCTCCCTCTCTCTCCTCTCTCATTTTTGACACAAAACCAACCAAATCTCGAACCAAAAAGGAATTTAAAGAAGTTTTCAACGTCAAGAGAAGGATTTGAGGTAAGATTTCTGAAAACCTCTCTTAAATCTCAAGTTTTTCGGATTAGAAAACTTATTTTTGGTTTGAAATGGATTTTGAATGATTTTGTGTAAAATCGTGATGGAAATTGGGAATCTTAGGTTCTATGGACTTGATTTAGTAATTAGAATCTAGATTTAGTTGTCTCCCCTTGAATTAGATATTATATTTTATAATATTATAATTATAATTATAATTAGATATTATATTTTATAATATTATAATTAAGTATTTATATAATTACAATATAAATTTATATTATAATAGATAATATACTATAATTAGAAATGATAATATACTATATTACATATTATAATTATAATATGTTATATTATATTATTACATTTTATAATTATACTATATTTCTAATAATATAATATAGTATAGTTGTAACATTATAATATAACTATAATTATAATTATATATATTATATCCTTATAATTTTATATATATAATATTAGTTATTAAATGATTATATTAAGATATATGATATTAGTTATATTAATATGAAGGTAATTTTGTCAACATTAAAATATTCATATCTCATTCTATTATATTTATAAAAATAAAATCAAACAAATAAATTATCTTTTTTTTCATTATATTCTATTATCATTCTCATTTCTATACTTATTACTATTTCCCTAGTAACTAAACGCACCCTAACAGAGGAGGAGCTGTGCAAATTAAATGATGATTACAAAAAACTCAAAACTCCTCTCCTCCTTTCTATACTTCTCTTTCTCTCTCTCTATATCTCTATCTCTCCTCCATAATAACTCTTCTCTAGGCCGAAAACGACATTAGTGTGGTGTCGTTTTGGTGCAAGCATCTTCGTTGACCTTGTTGCTCTTCAAAAACCGATCGAACGCGTTTGCATTTGCATTTGCAATTATTGCATTGGCATTGGGTTTGGGAGAAGGAAGGAAAGATCATCTTTTTTTTTTTTTGCTCCATTCTTCAAAATCGAAGAAGATCCGATCCCATCCATTCATTCACTCTGCAACATTCTGCATTTATATCCGATATCTTCTTCTACTGCACTTCACTCCGGTTTCAAGGTAATCTTTTTTTTTTTTATAAGATTTTCACACCAGAATAGATTCAAACTCTTCTTCCCACATTGAAGATAAGAAAGCGTCATTGATCTCATTATCCTTTTTTCTTTTTACGATTTCTTTTCGTTTATCTACACATTATAATCTCAAATCAACTTTCTTTTCTTTTCTTTTTTGTTTTTAAATATTTATGGCAATATTTCTCCCCTAGAAGCTGTAATTTGTTAAAACCTTGGTTCTTTAATCGCAGAAACTATTAAAAAAAAATCGTGGCGAAAATTTTTCTAGGGTTTTGAAATTGGATGTGTAGTTTAGTCGTGGAATTGCTATTAGGGCTTTTGAGAATTCACAGGTTTTGAAATAAGTTGTTTGTCACTTTCTTGTTCCGCAAAGTGTCTGTGGAACTTGTGCTTCATTCTGTTAAGGTTGTGAATATCAGAAAAAATGCCTGTTAAAATTGTTAAGCTTTTGCCATTAGAAACATGTAAATCGAGATTTGATATCAATTTATGATTTTTGAATTGTATTTGTATGCCTCCAGTCCACTAAATGCCAACAAACCGTTTGGTTAAATGTCTCATTGAGCATCCTCATCAAATATCTAAGTATTCAGTGTGTATGTATTAAAGAATCTGAAATGTTTGTGAACTTTGTTTGCATTTCCAAGTATTCTAAACCCTAGGCTAAAAATCACATGATCCAAATGGCTGATTAGATCAGAAGTTTGGTTAAAAATCAGAAGTTCATGGGACAATTTGTTAATTAAGTAAAAGTTGAGAATAACATGATCCAAATGGCTGATTAGATCTCAACCGTTGAATAAGAAGCACGCATTAAACCAAACCCTAGGCTAGCTAAGTCTGTCTTCTCTCTCTGTATAGAATTGCAATGGGGGAGTGTGCAGCAGCTGCAGGGGAAGGATTAAGATGTCGTCACTGCGCAGGTCCTCTTACGAAGGACATCGAAACCACCCAATGGACTGTCCGACCCTTCATTAGGGATTCCTTTTCTATGGTAATTCCTTGTCTCTTTCTCTCTCTCTCTCTACTAATATTTCAACAACTGAATTATTAATATATATATATCAACAACTGGAACTGGGTTTTCATCAAATTTTTCATCTTTTTTCGTTTTTGCTTTTTCTTTCTTTGTTTCTTTGTGGTTTTGATTTCTGGGGTGGGTGGGTGGGTTCGGTTTGTTACTTTGTAGATTGGGTCTGCTGTTGGTGGAACCACAAGTGCCTTTTACGGATTCAACCATGGTAACCTACTTCACTTGACATCTAAATGTGTTTCTGTGAATACAATTTACAATTTACAATTATATGCGAATGCAGAGAGAGATTTATTTGTGTTTGTGTTTGTATTTGTATTTGTATTTGTTGGTGCACGCAGTGATGCCAATTGTTCGAAGATGGGTAAAGGGTCCGATGTGGGTGCATTTTCTCATCGGTGTAAGCTTTCTTTTTTTCTTCTTTTCTTTTTAATTAATGTTTTTATTTATTATTTGTTTTTGTATTGTTAGTCTTTCTCTATCTAGATTGAATCAATGAAAGGGTTGTGTTGTTGGAGGATAGCTCATAGCATAGAGGAAAGAAATTGTGAAATGTTGCAATTTTCTATTTGCATTTTTTTTCCCCCCTCCTACTTAGTTCTCATGCAAACAAGTAAGTTTATAGATAAGGAGGAAGCAAACGGAAGCTCAAGTCTAGTTCCTTTTTGTCTTCTTTTGCATTTGGGTTGGAACTTGGAAATGGATGCTCGGGACAACCACTAGGTGTTGGTGACAAAGACAATTGAATATCCTCCATGATTTATTTTATTGCACGAGGAGGCCTTCTGAAACAATCATACAAACTTTTCGGGTTTTGTCAACTTACCTCTTGAACTTCTAATAAATCTCGGCACTTTATCCACACCCCAACTTGCTAAATCTTAGCAATGTGCCCTAAAAGCACCCTCTTTTAATTTGGATCTTTCTCTTTTCAATTGATGTTAATCACTCACTACTCTGCTTCAGTTTGGTTTGAATAGTTTCCTTCGAACTTGGGAAGATTCTGGTTTGAGGGTAGTTCTGGTGTCTTAGCCTCAAAAACTCAATTTGCTTTTGTTTTCGTTGTCGGGTTTGGTTTTGTGCATTTTTATTGCTGAGGACACTGGAATTGACCTTCAAAGTTGTTTTATACAAAACAAATACAGGCACCTCCTGTGATTGTATTTTCTTCTGCATGTGCGGGATTGGCAGGTGACGAATAACTTTCTTACTTGAATGTTTTGATCTTTCTATTCTTTATTTTATTTTTGTTTTATTTTGAATAAATAAATTGGGAAATCTCAATCCGCAGGGGGTGCAATTCCAGGGTTGGCACAACTTGCTTCATCTTCATACCACTCAGCATTCTCGGCATCGTCTTCGTCTTCGCAGGATGACAAGATTCACAAGTCCAGCAGAACTTCCTCTACCCTCTGATGTCATGTCCCACAGGTTTTCCTCGTAAATTTGGGCAGCCACGAGAGGAGCAATAAAGATTAGTTTCTGTGTATATATGCCTTCTTCTTTAGTCTTCTGGCTTTTGGTCATTCAAGGCACCATAGTATTAGCATATGAGAAATATGTGTTAGCTCAGTGTTTTTCTTTTCTAGTTTGTATTAATAAGTTTTCCATGCATGTTTCTTAAAAAGCTAGTGGTTTATTATTTATTCATTATTATCACTGATCATCATTTTCTAAGAGGCTCTTATTTGCTTTTCTAGTCATGTCATAAGGTGAATATTTGTGTGTGTGTGTGTGTGTGTGTGTATTTTTGCTGGTTAGAAAGATATAATTTTTTATTAAATCCAAATTGAACAACCTCTTTGCCGTTAAGGCATTGAATTATATTTTATTTCTTGAGCAAAGAAAAATATGTGTATATATATATTTTATTTGGACATAATAAATAAAATAATGATATTCAACATCGTAGATGCTCTTCCTTTTTTTGGGTCTTTGTATATCAGATAATGTAATTCAACCTTAAAAAATTTTGCTGTGAATTCTAGAACAATACCTTAGGAGAAGGCTAGTTTAAAATTCGCTTAAATGAGAGCTAGTTTCATTTGTCCATAATTGTCTTGAGAAGGCTCTTGAACATTGCAGAGAGCTGTTCAGACGCAAAATAAAAAGATCATAGGAAGTAGGATTAATTTAGATAACTCAACAAGTGCATCAACAAATACCATCGAGACCCAAATTAATTTACCATTAAATATGTTACCAACACTTCTTTCTAATGTGTGTTTCGACCATGTTTATGTAAGGAAGAAATTAATGAATTATTAAAATTTATTCCATTATTCCAAGCTTTTATGTATTTTCTGGAGATCTTTTCTCCAATCCTATGACACAGATCGTGGAATTTCATTTCTCTTCTTCTAGTTGTTGAGATAAAACTCACTTTATTTCTGTCCTTTTTTTTTTTTTTCTTGGTCTTATCCTTTGAAGACAGGACTCTAACGACTCTATGATCTAACGATTCTAACTAATCTATTTTTTGAACATCAAATAATAAGTACATTTTTCTTTTTTTGAAATAGAAGCTGAAATTTCATTACTCATAAAAACCAAACCAGCACTTACTATAAGCAACATATTTTCGAAAGATCGGCCTTTAGAGCTTTTCTGGGTTTTTTCTTCTATTCTTTTGTACACCTATAAATACCTATCATTAGGATTTTGCATAATATTGTTGGAATGCTGCTTTAGATTATTAAAGCAATTTACAGAAACACAAGTGTTTGGTAAAATTTGATTTTGCCTAGCAGAAAGTTTTGGACAAAGATTATTTTTAATCTTTTTTGGTTAATATCACTAATGACAATAATAATATAATTATTGGTTATTTGTTTATAATTAATTATTGTTATTATTATTGTTGTTGTTGTTGTTATATGTAATAATTATCAGTTTATGTTATAAATTAATTAGTATAAGCTAAAGTATTGCAAAGAATTAAAGAACAGAGAAATACAAGAAAATATGTGAGACAAAATAACTTTATATTATTTCTTTCACTTGTGAGCAGTGATCAATACATGCTCATATAATCCCTTTTAAATTTTATAGGCTAGTAACCATAAATAAAGTAAGTACAAAAGACACAAGTTCCATGAGTTGCAACTTTTTAGATAAAAATTATGGAGAGATAATACTCAGAGAAATTATAAGGAGATAATGAGGTCTAAATAAGAAGTCATAAATCATAAAAGTTATGGAATTTCCATAACAGTTCATAATTCATTATTATGATTGATTTTGTTGTTGTTATTTTCATGATAGTGATTTTTTTTTTTTTTGGTTCCATATTATAATGTGTTTGTACATGTCAAGCATCGTTAATAATATACGCAACCTACTCCAAAAGCTACAAGATAATAATATACGCAACCTTACGTTTCTAAATATATATATTAAGAGTACAAAATCTAAAAGACACCGTTTATTATATTAATTCTTGAAATAAGCATCGTTATTTGAAATATAGTCTTAAAACAACGGTATGTACGTTAGGCATTTGGAAAATTTTCATTCAAGAAACAATAAATTGAGAATCTTTGGATTTTAAATAGAAGGCAGCTTAGTTTGCACAAATAAGATGCTGCATAAATACTAAAATAAAAGGAGGAGATCAGATAAGTAAGCTACATGTGGGAGGAAATTAAATATGGAGAGAAATCATTTTTGTGAGTGTGAGTATAGTATTATTGTCAAATTTGTAGTGTACAAATACTAATAATAATGATGATAATAATAATAATAATAATAATAATAATAATAATAATAGAAAAAAAGGAGAGCTAGAATCAATAGTTCACAACTGCAGAAAAAAGGCCCGACTGGAATGCATAATTGCATTGAAATACAAAAAAGGAGAAAATCACCAAACACATTATGACTCGTGCTTTGATTACAGGTTTCGACTATGCATTAGCCTGAGTATGAGGACGATCAGCCACGAAAACACAAACACAAACACAAACTTGGCGCAGATAATTACTACATAATAGATACAACTCCTGTACTTTGTTTCCACAAATTTTTCTTCCTTTTTTTTCACTCTAAATCACAAAATTTCCTTTATTACAGAAGATTTTTTTTTTTTTTATTTGAAAATTCTAGAGTTGTCATTCTACGATATGCACAGCTTGGTTTGCTGTAACTTATGAACTAATTCTTTTTAATTGTGCTGTAAAATTTATATAATGATAATAATTACAATAATAAATAATTATTTTAAGAAACTACATGTGACCATGTATAGTGAATTTAAGGTGTTGGGAATCACAGATGATACAAGCAACAAGTTCAGGTTACATAGAGTTACAACATCTCCATGTCATGATGAGACATTATTTTCTGTGGTCAATAAATAACAACTCAACACTTTCACAACCAAGAAAAAATCAATAACCCAGGTGTGGGGATGAAAAATAATTTAGCAAAATACATCTAAAGAATAAATTTTAATAGCCACAGACCACTAATTTCATGCTGATTACTTCAAAAAATTTTCCAATAATTTATGTAAGTGACCTTTCAAACGCCAAGCTAAGCTTTTGTACGTCAAAACTTGTGTATCTCAGTCAAAAATCCTCTCCCCTGTTGCAAACAATAAGAATACAACAGAACTGAAAATGCAGAGAAACCCCGGTATAAAAAACACCATTTTCCAACTTTCCGCACTCGAAAGATCCGAATCGATGGCTCTAGCGGCTTCCAATAGCTTGCCACTTAAATCAACTCCGATAATTCCAGCCAACGTTCCAGCAGTATTTGAAACTCCCATCACTATCCCTGCATATCTTGGAGCAATATCCATGTGATTCACTGCAAAACCAGCTCTCCCAAGTGCCAAGAATCCAAGAGCCACAGAAGAACAAAGTACAGCTCCATTAGAAGTTCTGAAGACGGGTATTGCCATCAATGCAAGAGAAGCGACTATAAACCCAACAGTGTTCAAGAACTTCCGGGTATTAGTCAAGGATAAGATTCTCTTGGTGACAAAGTGGTCAGCCAACATACCACCAATATTCGAGAATATGAACATGTTGAGATAAGGCATCATCTTGGAAGAACCCATCTCCTGAAGGCTAAGCTTGAGGCCTAATTCGAAGTACGTGGGCAGCCAATTCATCAGAACATATAACGCGTAGTGGAACGTGAAATTATTAACCACAATTGCCCAAACCGGCAAGCTTATTAAAATTCTCTTCCATGGGATTTTGGTAGAAGTCCTGACAGTATTTCCTCCATTCTCCACTTTAAACTTTTGACCCCCTTTAATTGGCAATAAAGATTCCCCAAAACCAGCAGCCGTGGCTTTAGGATGTTCAGAACGAGGTGGGTCGGTGGCATATGTGAACCAAAGCAAAGACCACATAGCACCTAGGGCTGCCTCGGCAAGAAAAACAGACTGAGGACCTTGATATTTCACCAAGCTTGGAAGGAAAAGCATTCCCGCAGCAGCACCTAGATACATGCCAGAGGTTGTGAGAGAAACAGACCTGGATCTCTCATGGGGCGGGACCCACTGAGCCAGGACCGTGTGAATCGATGGGAAGATAAACCCTTGTGCAACGCCGACGAGCAGGCGGGCGACTACCAAGGTTAGAACTAGATTAGGGTTGGGGGGAACTAGTGCACAAGTCATTGACCACAAAAGAAATGAGAGGAGAAGAACCTTTCTTCCTCCAATTCTCTGGGCCACCCATCCTCCAGGCACCTGCGAACAAGCATATCCATAGTAGAATGCAGACAGTATTTTGCCTTTGCTAGATTGATTTACCCCGGCACCATCAGCTGCGAAAGTATAAGCAATGGAGAAGCCCACACGTTCTATATAGCATACTGATGTGCAGATGAAGGTCAAAATGACGATTAAATAACGCTTCGGAAATTTCATCATCCTCATACTTCGACTGGCCGGTCATTTATTATACCTACATCACCAATCGCCTTCGGGTGAGCAAGCTCGATATATGTATTTTTCACTTCAGTCAGTTGTCTTTGCTCATGTCTTCCATCTTAAAACATTTTGTGAACAACAAAGACAAACTGACTTTTCCAAAGCTTGCTTTCCGCTACCAAAGTGGTCAGGACAGAGAAGCTAGTAACTCAAAGAATTATCAGATAGCATGAGACATGGAAATGTTGACGGAACCTGGAGCAAAAGTAGAAGGAAAAAGTAAATCAACAATCGTGTTGTAATCAAAGCATGATTATACAGAAAAGACAAGAACCAACAGCCAACAGGTATCGAAGTATTATAAGTATTTACACAAATACAATAATTGCAGAAAATTAGAAGTGTTTTACATAATCCACAATGCCCAAGTCAGAGGAAGAAACTTTAAGTTATCAAAATGAGATTGAAATACAAGTTATTCCTGAGAAGAAGATTTTCTATGAAACGCAAATCTGTCCACGTACTTGCATTCGATGGATGCCATCCATAAAATCAAAATTTCACGAACATTAGGCCTTAATCATGATAGAATACTTGGAAATGCAAACAAAGTTCACAAACATTTCAGATTCTTTAATACATACACACTGAATACTTAGATATTTGATGAGGATGCTCAATGAGACATTTAACCAAACGGTTTGTTGGCATTTAGTGGACTGGAGGCATACAAATACAATTCAAAAATCATAAATTGATATCAAATCTCGATTTACATGTTTCTAATGGCAAAAGCTTAACAATTTTAACAGGCATTTTTTCTGATATTCACAACCTTAACAGAATGAAGCACAAGTTCCACAGACACTTTGCGGAACAAGAAAGTGACAAACAACTTATTTCAAAACCTGTGAATTCTCAAAAGCCCTAATAGCAATTCCACGACTAAACTACACATCCAATTTCAAAACCCTAGAAAAATTTTCGCCACGATTTTTTTTAATAGTTTCTGCGATTAAAGAACCAAGGTTTTAACAAATTACAGCTTCTAGGGGAGAAATATTGCCATAAATATTTAAAAACAAAAAAGAAAAGAAAAGAAAGTTGATTTGAGATTATAATGTGTAGATAAACGAAAAGAAATCGTAAAAAGAAAAAAGGATAATGAGATCAATGACGCTTTCTTATCTTCAATGTGGGAAGAAGAGTTTGAATCTATTCTGGTGTGAAAATCTTATAAAAAAAAAAAAAGATTACCTTGAAACCGGAGTGAAGTGCAGTAGAAGAAGATATCGGATATAAATGCAGAATGTTGCAGAGTGAATGAATGGATGGGATCGGATCTTCTTCGATTTTGAAGAATGGAGCAAAAAAAAAAAAAGATGATCTTTCCTTCCTTCTCCCAAACCCAATGCCAATGCAATAATTGCAAATGCAAATGCAAACGCGTTCGATCGGTTTTTGAAGAGCAACAAGGTCAACGAAGATGCTTGCACCAAAACGACACCACACTAATGTCGTTTTCGGCCTAGAGAAGAGTTATTATGGAGGAGAGATAGAGATATAGAGAGAGAGAAAGAGAAGTATAGAAAGGAGGAGAGAAGTTTTGAGTTTTTTGTAATCATCATTTAATTTGCACAGCTCCTCCTATGTCCTAACGACCAATTAGATTTTCATTATGAATATGATTTTGAAAAAAAAAAGGATTAATTTCAATTTTAACCTATAAAAAAATAAATGAAAAATAAATTGAATAGCTGTTTCAATTTTAATTTCATTTTGGTTCTTCCATCACAAATCTTTATAAAATAAATGAAACTTGCACGTACGGTACACAATAAATGTTTTTTAGTATTTTCTTTTTCATGTTAAATATTATCCCGAATGCTTTCCTATGAAAAAAATTTCACATTCATAATTCTAATTTTAAAAGCCTTCATATTCTTTTCTTTCAACAGATTAACCTCACAATTAATTTCAATAGGTTAACCTCACAATTAATTTCAAAATAGATTAGAAGGTAAAATGAGACAATTGAGTATTTACTAAATTGCCCTCATTAAAAGTGTCAAATGCACCTCACATGTAAATTTCATCCATTTTTTTAATAGATTTATGATGGAAGAGCCAAAAGTGAAACGTTTATAAAGCTTAAAGACCACTAGTAGTGAAACGTTTATAAAGCTTAAAGACCACTAGTGTCACACTTTAAAGTTTAAAGAGTAAAATAAAACAACATGTATTTCTTAAGGGTCAAAATTGAAATTAATTCAAAAGTATTATGACGTGGTTTAACACTAAATTTAAAATTCATGTCGTAATCTATCAATTTTGGTCTATCACTTTAAATTTAAAATTCATGCCGTAACCCATCAATTTTAGTTTATCACTTTAAATTTAAAATTCATGCCGTAACCCATCAATTTTGGTTTATCACTTTAAATTTAAAATTCATGCCGTAACCCATCAATTTTAGTTTATCACTTTAAATTTAAAATTCATGCCGTAACCCATCAATTTTAGTTTATCACTTTAAATTTAAAATTCATGCTGTAATCCATCAATTTTGGTTTATCACTTTAAATTTAAAATTAATGCCGTAAACTCTTGTCTTTTCTAGTTTGTCAAATAAGATGTGGCTGAATTGTAGCCCGAAATTTATCGGTTGTTTAGCTTCTATTCAATGAAAGGATGCTCTTCACTTTGAATATATATATATATATATATATATATAGGCAAGGTCTTTAATTCGGCGGTTACTGTTTGTCGGATTGAAACGGCAGATGTACAATTCTGTCATTTTCTTGTATATTTATATATAAAGTGTGTATATTTACATATAAAGATGTATATGTTAAGTTATAAAAAACGATAATGTATATTAATCCTCAAAATATGTATTTTTTATAGCAATTAAGTGAACACATAGCATAAAAATATGTATATTGACTGATTTGTTGTATTTCATGTTAATGAACGTAAGCGACAATGTATATAGCGAAATATGCTTTTAGTATCTTGTGTTCTTGATAATATTAAAATGACACCTCAACATTTTTAAAAATATATTCTTGGTACTCTGAAGTTGATTTTTAAGATGTAAAATGACCTTAGTACTCTTTTACTTAATCAAAATCTAATAAATCTAGAAAAAAAATCATGAACTTTTTATTTTATTATTTTCCTTTAAATATTTTAATGTCTTAAAATATTTTCATTTTTTTAAGAAACTAGTAAAAGTAGGCACGTGCAATTGCATGAATTTGACTGTTATATTTATTGTCTATTAGAAAA
>NW_010364432.1:0-35404 GCF_000414095.1 Morus notabilis | reverse complement strand
TTTTAAAAAGATTAAAATACTGTTTTAATATTATTAAAAATACAAAATCTTAAGAGCATATTTCGATATAATATAAAATATCAAAATTTACATTTTTATTTATATTTTATATTCTAAAATTAATATATGATTTTTAGGAATTAATGCAACAAGCAGCACTATTTTTTTTATGAATATTATATTTTTTATGATTTTCTTTATTTTTTATCTTTAAAAAATAAAATAAAATAAAAACGACGTAAAAAAATAATGAAATTTTGCAGATACAATCCTTACATTTTTCTAGGCATGCCAGAAAAAATTGCCTCAAAAATTGACAAAAAAAGTAAAACTTGTCAAAAAGTCACCGGCTCGCGTAGTGGGGCGCGCTAGGGGCCAGCTCAGGGGCCGGGATGGGTAAAAAATGTACAGTTTTATTTATTTTTTACATTCTAAAATTAATATATAATTTTTAGCAATTAATGCAATAAGTGGCACATTTTTTTGATGAATATTCTATTTTTTATGATTTTCTTTATTTTTCATCTTTAAAAAATAAAATAAAATAAAATAAAAACGACATCAAAAAATAATGAAATTTTACATACACGATTATTACATTTTTCGCCTACTGTAAAACTGTAAAAGCTACTGTTTTTACTAAGCTCTTTCCCCCTCCATAAACGATTAAGCCTCACTCTTTTTTTTCGCTAATCAAGCCTCTCTTTGTTTTGTTCAAAAAAAAGAGCTTTTTTTTTTAAAATTGGGTTTCACATTTTTTTTAATATATTTTTTCCCTGCAGCCATCTCCCTTGTCTCTCACATCATCCCTTGTCTCTCACATATACACGTGGCCACCAACCTCACTCTTCCTTCTCCCTTTTCTCTTCATTCAACACATGGCCAATAAAAGCTGCCACTTGCAGTGTACGGAAGCTAGCACCTGTGAATGCTTCTGCAAGGATGTGATGAATCCCACCCATCCATTTCCATCAATGGCTGAAAATCACTTACCGGATAAGTCAGGTAAATAGTTGCTGCCGGACTAAAGACATTTCCTATATATATATATCATGCCGAAATCCATCATTTTTTATTTTTTATTTTTTTGTTATATATGTAACGCCCTCAATGTTAAACCGGTCTAAGATTGAATTTAGCGAAGTGGTCCTATTTAAAATATACTTTCTATACTTAAAACAATATCATTTTTAAGATGCAGAAACTTGTGGTTGAAGTCATCACAAAATTTTCGTAAAGGTTTTTGAACAAAATGAGTCAGTGCGCAAAATGATTACAACTATTAATCTTAGACATTAAACAGTTATTCAAAAGCAACATAATAACAAAAAATAAATAAACATTTTAGGCCCATCTATTGTTTGGAAGTACACATAAGCAAGATGTCAGATGTAGGACTTGGAGTACTCAGCCAACCATAGAAATCATTTTTTTTATTCTTCGGCAACAATAACATCATCTGCATCACAAGGTAAAACTAATGAACAAAAACTCAATAAGTAGATTTTAAATAAAGTAAGTATCTAAAATCTCCATGGCTGAAATCTCTTTGTTAAACATTGTTCATAAACTTTTATACTTATTCTTAGTTTACGTATGATACAGAACTTCGGTTCCAAGTAAGTCTCTCTATATAAGATCTTCTCTAATTTTGGCGAATTCTCTTCTCTTAAACACTAAGTGGGGTTTTTAGAATCTCTTTCTCTTGTGATCAACAAGAGACTTCCCACTACCAATTTTCTCTAGTTGTCTCAAAGAGACAATTTCTCTAATTTGGGGCACCAGTCCCTCACACATCTGCTTACTCAACCTCTCATTCATATACCACACCATAAAATCTCTTAAAACATAAAAACATAATAAGTAAATATCATGATCTCTTTCAAAATAATTAATCATGAATACTCTTTGAACATAATCATATAAGAATTTTTTAAGACAATAAACTTGCATAAATCACAATTCTAAACAAGTTATGTCAAATAGGTCTTGTGATGCAGTTTTGAAAATGTTTAACTCTACTTACCTAAATTTTGATCACCACTTTGCAAGCACAAACTAGCTGGTTGTGGGGAGCCTTCAATGTGCTAATTAACTTTTAAAAACCATAGCTTTCAAACATCACATTCATATCATCATTTAACAAAACACATAACTGCGCATTGTTACGAAAATATTCATAACAAATTCATCAAAACTCAAAATATTATGAGACTAGTGGCAAATAAAAGTGGACTCAAAACCCTCTTTTTAGAACTACTACATGATAGGTTTAAGATTTTTTAAACTAACCAAAAATAGCCTGAAATCCGGATTGAAGTATAATCTCGTCAAGAAAATGATAGCTTTTTAGCTGAACTTATAAAATTCATAACTAAATGTAGAAAAATCCGTTTAGAGTGATTCAAAAATTCACGTAAAGCTTGAGATGTATAATTTAATAGAAAAATATAAGATCAATCAAAATCATAAGTATATATAGAACGAAAATAGAATCTACATAGGCTGTACAGAGGACTTATATTTGAACATTTCATCAAATACCTAGCATGCAGATCTTAATCTTCAAAGACCACTCTCAAATACATGAATCATCATCCTAATAAGAGTTTATCTTCAAATAATCATCAATAATATCAAGCTAAAATCATTAATTTCACCCAGAAACCAATATTTGAACCAAAACTTTAAGAAACTCATTTTTAAGAGTCTACAACCAACATGCATGATAAGTCACATAAAAAATTTGAATCTCAAGTAGGATTTCAACATCTTTGAAATCTTAGTTTCTAACATAAGAAAGAAGTTACATCAAAGAAAAATGTGTTCCCAAGTGAATAGAAGCTCAAAACCTTGATGGTTATTTTTGGTTCTAGGTTGAAAATGAGTTGAAATGGGCTGGTTGAGTTTTTAGCTCATTCTCTCTTGAAAATTTAGGTTTGATTCTGAGTTTTGGTTGAGAAAAGGAGTGAGAAGAGAGAAAAAAATGTTATGGTCGGAGTTCTAGGCTTTTTTTGCTAAAATAGACTAAAAAATGAAGTCTAAACATGACAGAGACCAAACAAAAGTAAAGTGACCTTATAGTAGGACAAGTGTCTAGGTTTTTCTAAGCCTCTAACAGCTGTCCTAACCTCATAAAATCAGCTCTAAAGTCTCTATTTTTCTTCTTCAATTAGGTGCCTAAAGTTCATTCAATTTGTAACATAGCCTTCTCTCACAAAAACTCAAAATAGCAACTAAATCCTCAACACATTTATATAAATCCATATAATAAAAATATAAAATAATAATTTATCATTAAATCAATCATAATAGAGGTAAAATATCATATTAAATAATCATAATAAATATCATTTTTTCTTCATAAGTTTATCACATTGAGTTCCACATCGAGTTAGTTGCACTGCACATTAAAACTGAAAACTCGATTAGCAAAGTTATAAGTTTAATAAAATCATATGATAGCTATAATAATAAAATATAATGCCAACAAATAACTTTGAAATAAATAGTAAATATAGTGTATGATTTTAATTTACTAAATTTATTTATTATTGGCTTAAGGTTAATTAAATCTCGGATATTACAATATATATCCTACCACAAAACTTATATTTTTTTAAATTGCATCTTAGAGTAGAAATAAAACACCGTTACAACTCAAAAAGTACATGAAAAGTTTAATATAATTTTCATGAAGATCTATTGATTCACAATTGTGTAACCGATTAAAAAATGTTTTCATATCTCTATCGGAAAATTCTTTCTTGTTTTCAAATTTTAAGATTAAAATGAGAACAAAAGGATACTTGTATTCGTTATTACTCGGATAATTTTATATATTGTATTACATATATGTTCTATATGATGCTGAACATTTTAGCATTAAATCATATCAAAGATCTATGGACAAAAAAGTAACATCAACAATATTATATCAGAATTACATAACGTTTACCAATGTCATAAAATTTCGTGATAATTTAACCGTTTGAAACTCGTTTATAGTACTAAGAGGTGCTTTTCTTGTACCTAAGAAAAACAAAGAAAAAAAAAAAAAAAAAAAACTACCAAAGGGTGTTCTAATTGTACTGCAATTTTGTAGTCGTACTAGCATTATACACTGGAAATGTACCAACTACCAAAGGGTGTTCTAATTGCATGGGTTGGGTCTGGGAGCTTAAAGCTTAATTCGCGGATTTTGGTGGGCTTGTAATCTTTGCTTCTTTTTTTTTTTTTTTTAATGTATAGTTTGACACATGTTATATCCGTGTTCTCTCTTTAATAGAGAGAGAGAAGAAAAACAAAGAGACAGAGAGAGAATAATTAAACATTTTATTTACTCTTTTCATTTCTATTTTTTTTGGTACGACAAACAAATATGGTTATTCGCAAAGTTTTAAGCAAAGAAAATAAAATAAAGTAAAATAACTTGTCCCTTAGATGTTTACTTGTGCAAGTCAAATTTGTATACAGGTGTATGGTTCTGATGATTTGATCGTCATATGATTTTGATGTCTAACTTACGTTCCCAGAATCAGCACCAACATTAGAAAAAGAGCCATCGTGAATCTGCACGTAAAAAATTGTACTGCATTGTAGTACGGTATTGTTTGGGAGTGTACTAAATGTGGTACTTCTAAAGAAGGGGTAAGGCAGACATTTTGACGTGTCAAATCTTTCTTTCTTAATTTCTTTCATTATATAAAGCATCGTTTCCACTGGATCTAATCTCATAGACGATCTTCTGTCCTCTTTTCTTCTTTTGACCTGCGACATCTATCAAGCTTATTTTCTTCTTTCTATCTTTAAGGTAGCAAACTTTTTGAGATATCCAAATAAATCTGGTTGGTCGTTGATAGCTAATAAGCATATACATCCAAGCCTCCTATGCTCGACGTCAAGAAAATCGAGTTCCGCTAATTTTATTATTCCGATCAATGTTGGAGGGATCCGCTAATTTTATTATTCCGATCAATGTTGGGGAAATAAATATAAAAAAAAAAAAAAAAAAAAAAAAGAATATTGGATCTCGACCAGCCGAGTAGAAGTAAGTATCTCATCTACCTTCGATTGTTACTTCTACTCGGCTGGTAGAGATTCAATGTTTTTTTTGTGAATCGCTCTTTTAATATTTTTATCGGTGGAGATGATTTTGGAAATTTCTAGAAGAAAATATGTATCAAAAGAAAAACCAGTTGTGCAGTACATAAGCTAGCTAGGTGAGTGATTGTGTTTCTATAAAAGTTTTTAATGCCTTGATCTTGTTATAGTATTTTTCTCTTACATCTAAGTTCTCAATAGAGTTGTGAAACCTGACAGCTTCACGCCCCCTTCCGTATGAGTAAGTCAAACATATAGTTTAATTGAAGATAATGCATGGAAGAGATTTCTTTATTTCGAATATATATGATATTGCATATGTCTATCAAAAGTGTAATATCTGAAATATTATTGTTGTTTCTCATTTGGATCTCTGTGTTCCACCAATAAATGTTGAATGTTGTGTGCTGTGGGTGTTAATTTTGAGTTACGGCTTCTGCTACACTAGCTATAGATCAGCAAATGCAAGAAGTGTATTAATTTTTTAATTGTGGTTTGGTTTGGTTGTTGTGGTGATTATATACATAAATGTAGTTCAAGTTGGTATAACTAAACTAATTTTATTTACATATATAAGTCCTAATTAATGTCTTTTATGCACACTATTATTATCTTGGTGGACGTAACATTACAATTTACATATATATATATATATATATGTTATGTTATAAACAGGAGCATGTGTTTTTGAGCTCCACTAGCAGATTCTACCAGGGCAGACACTCTTATTTTAGTTAATGATAAATTAAATTAACTAAAATCAATTAATGGCCTGCATATTTTTGGTGGGTCTAGACCATAGCTCTACTTTACTACAATTTTTTTTTTCTTTTCATTAAATTTCTTTTGCTTTATGTTTACACACACACTTATATATAAACATATGCTCATTCCAGTGTGAGATCGAGTATTAATGAATCCTCAACAAACATGGATGCACGCTTCATTTCTCAACCTAATACTAGAAGTCATCTACTAACATATAAACTAGGATCTCTAATTTCTCATCCAAAAAAAAAAAAAAGAAAAGAAAAAGAAATAGAAAAAAGGAATGAATTACAAATATGTTCTTCTCTATTACAAGCTCATCCAACCTTTAGATACATACATATTATAATTTGAAAAAAAAAATAAAAACTTTACCTTACATTAACCTCAACTTTTACCCCTTATTCTTATAAATTCTTATAAATACTTTTTATTAATGTAATTATTTAACCAAAAAAGTTATAAAACAATAAAAAGGTAAAAACAAAAAGTATTTATAGAAATTTCCCATCATAATAAAATTGAAGATGAAATTACCGACGAAATAAGGTTGTAAAAGTTAGGAGAGAAACTGAATCCCAATGCTCCCGACAGTAACAAGGCCAACACCAGACTTGGGGACCAAAGTGACGAGAAGAGAATCATCGTCATCAGCTCCGACATCCTCGATCAGATCAGTTATCCCCAACCTCAGACCTGTCCGCATCCTCCCTCTCCCGTGAGGCACGTTCACCATGCTCCCAGCGAATTCCGCCGCCGTGGGCCCACTCCCGCCGTCGGAGCAGTCGTCGTTCACGTACACGTCGAACTTCACGGGAATTCTGCTGTCGAACTCTATGCCGTCGATCACGAGGACTTCTTCCTCGTCCTCCTTCTCCCTTTTGCTCCTCGACTTCCGAGGCCGACCCACCACTCTGCTCACCGTCCCCTCCAGCTTTATCGGAAACTCCTCTACGGCGGCGGCGGAGGAGGAGGAGGAGGAGAGGGTCGGAGAGATGGCGGCGCTGGCGGTGGCGGAGAGGAGGAGATCTCGCCGGCTGAGGAGGTTTTGTGGGGAGGAGGATTTGAGGGTGAACTTGTTGCCGTTTTCCATGCGTTTCGGAGGAAAAGATGTCGTTTGTTTGGGATGGAGCCGGAGGAAGGGAGAGGAGATTGGGGTGAGACTGTTGAGACAAGTGTACATCTTTCTCTTTATTTATTTGTATTTGTATTTGTAGTTTAGTACTAACTGACCGGATCAAAGTGGAAGATGAATCGACGAAGAAGAAAGAAACAAGAGGCGGTTTTGGTTTTATAATTACATCAATTATCATTTGAGATTAGAATGGAAGTCGGTAACGTTATCATATATATATATATATATATATATATATAAATCCCATTTATACACGGGAAAATGAAATGGTTGAAAACTGTAAAGGGTGTGGTGAAATGAGTGGGCCTAGCTCGCTGTGCCACTCAGAACGAGACATCATATTCATATGCGTGTAGTCGGATAAGATAAAACCAAGAGACGGAAGAAAGAGAAAAAAATGTCTCAGATGAAACTCAAGAAATCTAAGAAGATATTTTTTGTGTAATTAATTTCTTCTAGACCAAGTGGCAATGCAGCATTGGAGGATTAGGATATTTTTAAGAAATTAAGAATTTAACTGGGATAGTTGACCGTTGAATGAATGGAATGAACAAGTGAGAATAGGCTACTAATAACATTAGACTGAGGCAGGCGAACCAAAAATCCAAGCAACAGAGCCGCCTATCCTAATTCCTGTCCTACGTATCAATCATCAAAACTCAAAAGATTAATGCTTCCCAAAAACATGCCTAAAACTGTCTGTCTCTCGTTCCTGTCCTATACAGGAAAACACAGCTGAAAGTAATTACACTAACGAATTATTAAACATTTTTGTTTCTAACTATAAGTTGAATTATGATACAAAACAAAACAATCCATAAGCACAAAGTCCTGCAACTTTACTATCTAAAATAAATAAATAAAACTTCTTGATTGTAGCAACATTTACAATGCCTTTTTATCCATATATATATATATATATTTACAATACCTACTCATATTGAAAAATCTCACCACTAGATAATTAATATTTAATAGATACTATCAAGTTTTAATCAGGACAAGGCAATAGATAGACACCACACAAAAATGAACATGTTTGCTCTCTCACCCCCACGGTGACAATCAATGAACAAAGCGATTAACCGCACCAAAACTATTTCACAATCAGCGCAGTTTTATTTAGAGTCATTTTGAGAAATTTATACTTCTAACTTGCACTTTCTGCAGCAGGGTTTAATGCAACACTTTCTTCCCTTTGTCAACAAATGGATGGTCTGATCCTTAATATGCTTATAAGCTGGACGGGGCCTGGAACTTGCCCACGCGGTGTACAATTTCTCTGAGACTTGTGTCGACAAGCCATTGTTGCTAAGATCCAGTAACTGCAATGTCTTTGCCTTGCTGATGGCGGTCGAAACCTCTTGAGCCAACTGCCACTCTGGAGATGAAGAGTTTCTTTGACTTGAACTGGCACAGCTATCATCAATCCCAGAGGCAGCGGCCTCACCTCCAATAGGATCCTCTTCACTGTCAGCAACTTCAAGCTGATCGAGGTCATTGTTCTCGGGGACTAAACCCTGTTGAGCAGGCTCAACTTCCTCGGGTACACTTGCCTTGCGAGAAGACTTGGGTACACCAATCTCTGGCTGCAAAAGTTCTTCGCTGTCTTTTGTAGTTACATCACGCCGTGGAGTGGAATGTTGATCAACATCCACATTATTAGCAAGATTGAGATCTTCAAGAGATTCGTTATCTACAAAAACCATCAAAGGAATGATTCACAATTAAGTTCCCAGAAACCGTCAGACAAACAAATATGGCATCAAAGTATTAACCTGCTAATGCTTTAAGTATTTGCAGAGTTCCAACAACCCCAAGCTGACACTTTTCTAAGACCAAAACTTTTAGGCCACATTGCGGGTTCGAAAGCAGGGATGATAAGGCATTGCCACCCTGTTTCACAGAAGTATGGTTAGGCGAGAGCGCTAGAATATAAATATCTCGTGTATATTACCAAGAATGCTTTTTATTGTATATTACCAGAATACTTTTTATTTTCCCCCCATTTTAGACAGACTCCTATTCACAGACAATGCATATTTTCTCTATTTATGAAACATATCAGAGAGACATATTATTGTTATCGCTCGCAATTATATGTCTGATGAAATCTATATGTAAAAGCCATATCTGTCATGGCACGAAAACTTCGTGATGGGAAAATATATGATTTTTTTGTGGCTATATGATGAAAGGTGACAAATGCAAATGTAAGAAATACCAGATCAATATAAAATAACAAACCTCCTGCCCAATTGGATTTCCTGCAAGGTTGAGTTCACTAATGCGACTAATGAGAGACACATCAGCATTTAATCTGAGAATGTATTCAGATGTAAGTTCACAATATGAGAGGTCGAGTTTTAAAGACTCAGGCTCAGTTCCAATGAACAAAGATTCAGTCACCAGTAATGCCCCTTCCTGCCAGAAATATCATATCCCATGAGAATCATAAGAAAATGCCAACATTATTACATAATTTGAATTCAGTGGAGTTTACTTACAGTTCCAATACCAGTTTCACCAAGCATTAATGCTGACAAACACGAGGCTTTAGCGAGCTCACACAAGCTATTAATTATAGGTTTTTTTTGCTTCAAACCATTGAGAGACAGTTTTGAAAATCTACAAGTGAATTCAAAATGCATTTGTTATTCATTTGGGTGCATATCTATAGCCATATGTAATTGGAAACAAGAAAGGAGTTTAAGAATTTATACAAACCGTTTCAATGTGGTAAGCTTGGCCAGTAAACTAATAAGGGCATCGCCAGATATAGGATTGTTATGTCCTGTAAGATGAGTTTAACAATCTAATAATCCAAAAAAATAAATAAATAAATTTAGAAGACACAGTTATAGCCAAAATGGCAGGCAAACTTACCAATACATAATTGTTCGAGTATGGATCCGGAGTCCAAGGCATCAGCAACAGTTTGAATTGTTCTCGATGTTATAAAGCAGCCTTCTATGTTCAAGCTATAGAGGGCTACAAACAAAGCGAAATATAAGTGGAAGAAACAGGCAGGTGTCAACTGATATCCATATTGATAGCATCAGTCTTATAGTGACTCATTTAAATGAATATGTAGATATTCAACAAGAAACAATAATATTCCAAGTCATTGGTAACTGATAAGGTACTGGAACTCTTGAGACCTGAAATTAGGTGAGCAAGAGGACAAAAAAGACAAATTTTACCTCGGCAATTTTGCAAAATAGTTGAAAGGTAACACGCACAAGCATCGGTGAGGCGGTTTCCAGAGATATTTAGAACTGTCAATCTAGTATATAGCAACGGACATTCACAAATCTGAAACAATATTAAAAAGTCATTATGAAACAAAATATAGATGGTAAAACTTTGAATTGCCAAATATACATATCTCTGCACCGAGATTCTCAGCAAGATACTTTTTTTTTTTTAAATCCTATTTCTGCATCTTCCAATGCACTTGCAGAGGGTAGTTAAGGTAAGTTGAGAATAAAAGACAAAATAGAACATTCCAAATAGATCAACACTTGACAAAGAGCAAAAAGGGATAAACAACAAGCTTTAACGTGTTGCAGTGAAATGGTTGCTGACCTGATACAGAGCAGAGGGACCAAATTGATTGCAGTGCAAATCCAATGTTAAAGTACTGTATTTTACACCTGATGAAGTGAATACGTGTTGCAACTTTTCCATTGTTTCATTTCCTGGAGATAATGAGCCAAGTTACTAACCAAAAGTTGAAAGACCTCACTTCTAATGGGTATTGATATTACTCATGTTTAAAAGCATATAAATGAAAATGATATAAAATTTTAGCATCAAATATTGCTCAAAACCTACATAAGACGGGCTAAGAATTAGATGTAATTACCTAATAAATTGTGAGAAAGGTCCAGCATTACAAATGTTCTGTAGACATCCAGGGCCTTGAGTAGTGGAGTCACTGATAAATCATGCAATTCGCAGTCGGATACAATAACTTCATCTTCTGAAACCTATAAGACACAGCAAATAAATAGATGAAAAATGCGCTCTTTTATCGAATCCAACATGATACAAAACTTTCATTACACGTTCAAATTTGAGCATGTGCATCCAATCTTGCATGAGGACAATGTTGGAATGTAACATCCACCTTATAACAGTGAATCTAATTTGTAGGGGAAAAATTGCTTTGGGAAAAAAAATGCTTCATATAACCACGAATCTAAAAGTAATTTGTGGCATATGGAAAGAGACTTAAGATTTTGCCATACTACCACGTATTCATTGGTTACCTCCGGATCGTATAACTTCTTCATCAACTTTATATCGGGTGTCTGTGATACCTCCTTGCAGCCTTCCACGTAGACTTTTATAAAGCGCTTCTGAACCCAGTCTGTGCACACATGAAGTTACTGTTACATGTAATGGACAATTTGCTAAGAAACCGAATAGCATATGGCTCGTGAAGAAACCAATTCACAACTAACATACAATTCCAATTATATATGAAAGCTCAACAACTTAGCAGAATACCAAAAATACAAGAATTCTAGCTCAGATAAATTAATTATTTCGAAGCATTGCCTATAAATCAGAACATACTTAAACATTTTGTGGGAGGATAAAAAGTAGGGAAACAAAACAAAAATGATCTCATTTCTTAATAGTCAATAGTCAGTCTCGTTGGACACTCATACAAAGTTCTGAAGTGGTATTATTCCAACGTAAAAAAGCTGAATAACACCCTTTTAAAACCAGATTTCACCAGTCTCATCAGCATTTATGAAAATAGTGGTTTTCTCCCCCTGGGTTCCCTTTTAAAACCAAAATTTAATGAATAATTTTCAAACAATATGACAATTGTAACAAAGGACCTATTATAAAAAATAAAAAAAATAAAAAAATAAAAAATTCAAGTCTGAACTAGCTAAAATTTTGGGTTTAAATAATAAGATTGCCGAATCACCAAGCATATTATCAATCAAAGAGCTAATTAGCTATCTTGTTTATCTACCACTGAACTTCAAAGAATACGTGAATAACAAAGTGTAAGGCTCTATACATTTTTTACCATGAAAAAGAAATACAAAATACAACATAATATCTCTACCAAATTATACAATAGCAAATGAGCCAACTTTTTTACGCAACTGAGCAGCGTATTTGTCATTTGTCTTAATTTGTAGCATTTCAAGTTTTGTTTATATTCAGCTATGTAAAGAAAATCTTGTCTATTATACATGGTAAGTAACTAAGTAGAGAAAATAGTTAAGAACATATTTCCACAGATGGGAAAAATAGCAACCAACTACTTCAATCAGCGATTGTAAATATTAGAGGAATAAACAGTTCATTTTTAATGATAGTCAAAATAATTTTTACTATTCTTGTCACAAAGCCGATAAATAAGACGCAGCTCAACCAAATGGGAAATAAAATACAATCTGATCATAGCTTCCGGCATGAGTTTTATCAATTATGTACTCATGGAAAAACATAAAGAGCAAAATAGTAAATTCAATAATGGAATTACCTGTACAAGATACATACTGTCCCTACAAGTGCTAATTCTCGCAAAATAGCAGGAATCAACTAAAGTTACAAAATTAAAGTCATAGAATGAACTTAAAGCAGTGTGAATACTTACTATCTACGGAACCTTCAATCAACACTTTTCCCATATGATCCATGAGTGTTTTGATTGTTTCCAATGATTCTATGACTTTGTCGCCCCATTTTATATGCTGAATAATGGGAAACCCTAAAAAAAGAAAATGCCCGTGTTACTAAATTGTATCGAAGAAAACTACCATAGAAAGAGAGAACGAGGCAGAAAGCGTATATGTGCAGAGAGATGGTTAAAATAAACTAATTCAGACCAAGTTAATTTCTTCTCAGGATTGAAGTACTGGCAATTATCATATGCACGAAGCACATTAAATTTAAAATCCAATGCCTACCCTTTGATCTCTTCTCAGTTGGAAGTTGCAAGTAGTAAAAGCATGCTACTTCAATCTTCACATGCTCAATACTTAATTTATCAGTGGCCAATAATGAGTCTGCTTCTACATGTATCAACTCTTCGTCAATCTTGATTGTAATGTATTGCTGCAATTATTACAAGAGACATATGATAGTATAATTTACAGAACTAGCACTGCTATAGCAATGTGGTAAAATCTATCATATAGAGGTACGCAGAAACATTTCTTAGCAAGTAAGATGAGAAGACCAGAGTGAAAAAGAACAAAGAAAGAAAAAAGAATTTACCTTAGAAGCACTCACATCAAGTTCATTAGTGCTTGAAGACCTAAAACCTTGGTCATTTTGAGTGGTAACAAAAGGAACTGAAGTTTTGTGTGAACTAGAGCTTTCTTCAATGTTAACAGGGTCATGGGACCTGATTGCACTGTTAGAAGGAACCGCTGAAATATCCTGCAAAACCCAAAGAGTTGAGCACTTGCACACTGACTGAAACACAATGTGCCAATATTCTACAAGAATGTCCAGAGACTTCTTTCTTTTTTTTTTCTACCTGAAAGATGCAAGCCGGACCGACGGTATTGCTTCTATGTCTAGCTGCATACAATAAACAACACAATTCAATCAACTTTTTCACATTGAGGATTCTTGAATCTCAAATCAATTATAATTCAAACCTACTTTCATAAGATGTAGCAACATCCTCTACTGGGCAACTATGAGTTCTGCTTTTTGAGCACTGTACTTCAGTACACATTGCATCCTCATCATCAGAAAGAACTACACGAAGACGTTTGCGGCCAGCGACTACCTCCTGATTACAGGCTGATTTAGATGAACCTCTTGGTGATACTTTACTAAAGTTGGACGAAATTTTCTCTTTTCCCATACAAGTTGGTCTTATTTTGGGTGAACTCCTTGAGGACTTAAGAAGTGAAGTTAAAGGTACATCATCATCCACCTCTTCTATACCAACCAAGGTTTCTGGAGAGCCACATGCATTAAACCCATCATCTAAACTACGAAGACTTCCCTCTGTATCAGTTTCAGAGCAACAATTCTCTTTCCCATCCTGTTTTTCAAGCTCTCTTTCCTTCAATTGCTTCAACAAGTTGATTTCTACCTGCAATCTCCTACATGCCAGTGTCCTTTTAAACAGATGATAAATTGAGGACAACAAGACATGTGCTTTATTAAAAAAGAAATCCCAGTAATTTTGCTTCGTATGACTGACCACCTTCACGTTAAAATCTGAAATGCCCAACTTAAGTATTTTGGTGCTTAATTTTACAAAATACTGAATTCAAATTCAGACAGAGTTTAACTGGTAAGAGGTTTGCATGAACCACATTTACCTGGCTTCATCATCATTATCAAATCTTATCAAGTGGATATAATGCATATTCTCCAGAGCGGAAAGCTGCCTAGAAGGAAGCTTAGCTTCAATAGCAATCCTGCAACATAGAAAACAATGAGCACAGATCAACATAAAGCAAAGATGACTCAAGGTGAAACTATCAACCGCTCTATTGATAGAATGTAAATTAAAGGGGGAAAGGGAAAAAAATAAGAAAAAAAGGAAAACGTGATCCCACTATAAAAACCGTACCTGTAGCTTTCTTCAAATGCAGCTAGCGCTTCTTCCCAATTACCATCACTATCTAAAGCATTTCCAATGTTAAGTTTTGCCATTGCTTGCCCCTGAAATATTTCCAATTCATATCACGAAGTGCATAAATAAGCATTCCTCATAAACAACTATAAAGCCTGCATTTTGGCCAATGGCAACCACTACTATCTCTAAGAAAACCAAGTGATATCAAACTTTGACCTAAAACAGTAAGAAGACTTACAGATTATTACAAAAGAAGAATTTCTTTGCCAATTTTTCATGCTATTTCGTTACAAATAACATTAAAAAGACAAATGACTGACCACCATATTACCTCTAGGTGACCAATTGACTTGTATGTTTCCCAACTTTTCATGTACCATTTACTGGCTTTGCCAAATTTCCTGAGGTTATAATACGCATCTCCAACGGTCAAAAATGAATCACTCAACTTTTCTTTGTCATAAAGTTCACTTGCTATCCTCTTCTTCCTCTTTCCAAATTCACGAACCTGCAGATAAAATTTTAGAAGAGGAAATGAACCAGCTTTAAATTGCAGTAGAATTATAAACATCTCTCGGCTATCTTTTTATCTCTAACTGCAAACAGTTACGCACAAGTTAAATCAAGTAGCCACTTTATTTTCCCATTAACAACTGACCCATACAATTATGAAAAATAAAAAAATAAAAAAATAAAAAATCAGCCAGTTTAAACACTTAGATAAGAACACTGAACACAGGACATCAAAGACATCACATTACAATCATATGCTACATGAATCTCCAAGTGGTGTGGAAACTCATCGTCTGTGAATACTTATTTTCAACATAAATGCATTCAACTAAACGAATCATATATTAGTCGTGCTTAAAAGAATAGTTTGTGATGTACTTCATAAAACTCAGACGGCTTCCTTAAATAAGGAACAAGATATGTCTCTTCCTGACTGTCCTATTCCAAGCAAAACCAAAGGAGTATGTTGAAAACTGTATAAAGTGCGGGAAATGAAAGAGCATAAAAAATATTTAGCATTGACCTAACAAAGCTAGTGTTCACATTAAGATGCAAAATAATGCTTCATAGGTAAGATCATTGTGTAACATGGATGGTAAGAGCATACATTCATATTTATCCACTGAATGACACCGAAGATATAAAAAACACACTGTTGACACTCATTTCCCATCCCATTCAGTCAGTAGGATAAAAATTCAAGTAGGAAAGATGACATAACTCTAGACATGAAAGATTATCCATTAATGAGATGAGGAATGCTTAGCATGCAAGCTTAATCACTCCCGCCTTTGGAAAATAAGCCAATGTGAGCAAAAGTATATAACAAAGATAGAAAAGAATGACACCACACGCAAACTTTTCCTATAACGACCAGAAATGAAGCTGCTACAGAATTGAAAGGTGGTAAAAAAAAAAACATGTATGGTATAGAATGTACCTTCGACCAATAATTTATTGTCGTCGCTTTTTCAATAAGACTATCAAGAGCAGCATGTAGCTGCAGTAGGCACTTCCTTTCTCGGGGTGTCCCTTTTGCAGTGCTCATGTCTCTTGTTAGCTTCTTGAGATTTTGCTCTTCTTTCTTTACCTCATCCATAACAATCATAGCTTCTTTTGCACTTTCAATATTTTGATCAATTTCATTTACTAAAAGATCCTCATCCTCCAGTTGTTTCGCTAGATTACATGCTATTCTATAGATTTTCAGCGCCTCGTCGTACTTGTGATTTTTGTAATACAATACACCAAGATTCATTAATCCCTTTGCCTCTCCTAGGCGATGCCCAATTCTCCTACAGATCCCGACGTCCTTCTCCATGTGTCCCTTTGCTTTATCCCACTTCCTCAACTCCATATAAACAAACCCGAGGTTGTGATGTAGCCTGGTACGTGAATCATCATCTTCTTTGACCTCTTCTTCTTCACAAATTTGTAATCCTCTCGTCAGGAATTTTTCAGCCTCTCCAAAATTCTCAAGCTCCATCTCAAGCATTCCCATGTTGTTATGTGAATCAATGTACTCCTTAACGAAAGAATAATTAGTTGCAGGCGGGTTCTCCTTGAGAGTTTGTGCAAGCTCCATAGCAGACTTAAAATACTTTTTGGCACTCCGCACTAAATGTTGGTCATCTTTAACTGACAGAAGCATATCGTAGTAGGTACGTCCTAGCTGGGTGTTGGCCCTCTGCTGCTCAACAATGTCATTCGTATCCTTGGCAAGCCCTAAATGCTTTTTCTGCCAAATTTAAAAAAAAAAAAAAAAAAAAAAAAAAAAAAAAAAGCTTAGATCGAAGCGGAATTTAAGTTTGCAGTCCGAAGCTCTGAGTGCATTTATTCAATTGTTGTAAAGTCTAGTATTCGGATGCGGAAACCAGAAAACCACACAGAAGCAGCAAATATATAATAAGCTCTGCTAAAAAAAAAAAAAAGAATTTTAACTTTAAATGAACCTCTAGTAAGGCATCAAAACAACAAATATATAGAAACTTAGTCTACTTATGTATTTGTGTATGATTCTATCAACTCTAACGAGAATTAGAAGCCAAAAGCTAGAAAGTTGAACAAAAATGACAAGTTTTAGCTTACATACATCAGAGTAACAATGAGAAATCAAGAAATTTGCTCCATTTAGTTCTTAAAAAAAGTGAGGAACTAAAAAAATCTCAACTTTTTTCTTTCTTTAGGCGAAATGTGTTCGCTTGTCCAAAGGCATTATTGATTCCATTTTTTTTTTTAAATAATAATAAAAAAATCTAAAAAAAAAAGGGTTAAAGAAAAGGGAGATGATACTAGGAAAGGACCTGATAAAAGAGGGCGTTTTGGAAATCCTTGAGGAGAAGAAAGACTTCGCCGATGGACTGACAGGAAGGAAAGCAGTGGTTGGGACTCAAACGCTCGAATGAGATTTCGCAGTCGATTCGGAGCCATTTGAGGGCTTCGACGTACTCGCCTTTCTTCTTAAGAAGATTTCCGATCACATTCGCCCATTTCGCCTCCTCCTCCCGGTTTCCCACCTCCTTCGCCGCCTTGTACCACCGCTTCGCCTCGCTTATCCTCTTCGGATCGTCGTCGCCCATCGCCACCATTCACCAAACAACAACAACAACACCTTGCTTAATTCTCTCTCTTTCTTTCTTTATTCTATTTTATTTTACTTTTTAAGAATTTGGAGCCAAACTTTTCCATTTGGGTTTTGATATATTCCCGCCAAACCTTTTGTTTCCTTTTTTTTTTTTTTTTTTCCTTCCTATGCTGCTCGAATGGAAATATCTTTTTAAGCTTTGGGAGGATAAAAAGAATACACGAGAATCATAAAAATTCATCCTTAATTCAAGAACTATATCAATGGTAGAGAGTAGGTCTCGTTCGTTTCGCTGATTTGAGTTTAGAATTCGAGTTTTGCTACAGTAAAAAGCTCTCATAAACAGTCACATCTAACTTTTTTACTATAATAAAAAACTCTCACATAAAATCACATATCAACTCAAATTTTAAACTCAAATCAGCGAAACGAATGAGGTAAGAATTTTACAATCTATAATTTCTTATTTATAGTTTTTCTATTCGGGAATATTTTTTTTATATTTTAAGATAATTTTTAAAAGATAGAGATTATAATTAATTAAAAGTCTTAATTTTTTTATTATAATAAAAAATTCTCATTTAAAATTATATTTTTCTCTAAGTGTATAATTTTTTAAGCCAAAATCAAGACTTTGGCGTATTGTTCAATCAATATTCTCATGACAATCAATCAATCATGACATATGGTTCTCAAAAATCAAGACTTTTCCAAACACCATATTCTCAGCCAAGACAATCAAATCCCTGAAGTTAAGTGGCCTCATGTTGGGTTTTAAGCATGATTTGATCCTTTTGATCGAGGATTTCCATCTCGATTTTTGCTTACGGTTTAAGAAGCATTCTAGTCTGCAGTTGTTGTAAACTCATCACACAAATATCCATTCGTTTCACCTTGACGGCGGAGGATCCACACCTAAACTCAAATCAGTTTCGTACACTGGCGGCAAGCCAATCAAGCACCGCGGGATGATCGCCGATATCAATATTCTCGCTTCTCGCAAGTCTCTTGAGTTGTTGGAATTGCATCAAGCGGAAATTACTGACGAGTGGTCTCAAGACATTAAAATTTCTGAATTCGAATCGCTCGACACTCTGATACTCAAAGATTGCCAGAGGATAACAAATATTTGTGTGCACAACGAACGACTCGAGTGTTTGGAGTTAAAAGACTGATGCTCTAGTGAGTGTTGATGTTGTTGCGGCAAGACTCGAATCTTTTCAATAAGTGAGGAGTTTACGTTATGGACCGACATTAATGGCTGCAGGCAGCTCAGAAATCTAATCTTAGGCGGCCTCGTTGTAACGGAGAAGTGGATCAAGGATAACCTTCCGGAGCTAACACATTTGGAGAATTTGGAAGTCAAAAGCTGTGACTTAAGGTTGAATACTCCAATCAAGGTTCACCTTGAAAATTTGAAAAGCTTGGAGTTTAGTAGTTACCCAAGAATATTGCCTTCCATGGCAATCGAAAGTCCAAATCTAGTCGTGTTCCGGTACAGCAGGAAATTGGTTTCTACTCGTATCTTCTAATCTGAAAATTGTGGACATCGACTTTGACAGCTTGAACAACGAGGCTGAAGGCTTCCACAATTCTTGAGGAATTTTCTCGGCTGCTTTGCGCATTGCAAAAAAGTTAATTTCCACGAATTCGGCTACTGTACCGGGGTAAATATCATGTGTACTATATTACGTTTGTTAACTATTTTTCCATGATGTGTATCGTCTTTATGAGAAGGTCATGATTTAATACTTGTGGCTTCTTTGTAAAGGAGTGCTTCATCTATCCTGAACAAGTGAGAAAGACCTTGATTCCTCCACTTTATGGGATCAAGCATTTAGAGACACATGTTTCGAGAGTTGTCAGATCCAGAAGATATCTGGAATTAGTTGATAGCTTGCTTTGGTTTACTCCTCATCCAGAGACTATATCATTCCTCGTCAGATGTTTTCTGAAAACAACAAAGGCCTCAATAAAGGTTAGTTCTCTGGCTTTGGTGAAAGTCTGATGATATTTGTTCTGTTCAATCTTGGTAGCTAACTCAGTGTCCCCATATGTAGTTGAGCTTGAATTAACGCTCATTCAATTTCATCAAACACTTTTTTCTTTGTCCCTTTTTCTCAAACTAATCAGGTTGTTATTGTTTTGTGACTTGTTCTTAGATTTTGCAATTGTATTATCGTGTGCCTGCTAATTCTGTAATCAAAGAAGAGGAAGATAATATAATTACATGCTGCCCGCCGTCTCCGGTGAAATGTTGGCGACACGACTTGACTGAAGTTGCAATAGAGAATTTTGAAGATCACGTGGTTAGGACAAGTCTGCAGACTTATTTTATGGCAAATGCCAAGGCAGCCAGGATCACACTTACTTGATATCATCCTAATTAAGATCATTTGTTTTGTTTTGTTTTGTTTTTTCTTCTTCTTTTTTTTTTTTTTAAAAAAAAAACAACATTTTGTGCAAATAGAATGGTTTTTTTAGGTGTGAGGGAATAGAAAGAGGACGTGTTGGAATTGTTCCATCTGTTATCGGGTATCATTTTGCGAGTTCAAGTGAGCATTCTTCTACTATAATTTTCTTCCCACCAAACAAGGCCTAGTGTTCTTGAACAGCAAGATCAAGATGAGATTAAATGTGTCAACTTGGTGTTGCTTTTCAAATGGACCCCCAGCTTTCTTTGTCCTAATATTTTGTTTCCAACTGAATTAGCCAGTTTGTAAATCAATCATTTTAATCTTGTGAAACTAAAAGCAGTTTAAGCCATAAATAAGGTCCTTCTGTGGTTAATTGTATTTGCATATCTTTAGTCACACTTCCTAACTAGCAGAAAATGATAATTAAATTAAGGAGTACTTCTCTAAAAAGAGGTTCCCCTGTAATGCCTTCTGTTTACCCTTCTGTTGTGGCACATTATGCCTAGGAAATTAAGAAGACTTGAAAATCCCGCAATATCGCCGAGTTCTTGTTGTTACGAGTATTGTAAGCACAAGCATCCAAAAGAGGGGCCTGGGCTATAAACAAAAAAAAAAAAAAAAAAAAAAAAAAAAAAAAAAAAAAAAAAAAAAAAAAAACTTAAGAAAACAAAAGGGTAAGTTCCATGTTTAAAGGTGAGGCATAATAAGGGAAAATCGTCCAAAAGCTGTAAGGTAACCCAACAGGATCTTAAAAGACAAGAAGAGGACACAAGCATTACCTAACAAATGATTCCCCACAAGAACTCCCTTCCAAATACTAGTCTCTATTTTCCAATTTTGGACTCTCTCTCCCATACTCTTTCTCTTTCAAAAAAGTCCTTTTTTCCCTACCCATCCACCAACTCAACCTTCTCCTTCTCTAGACTAGCCTTTAGACTCTTTCCTTTGGACTTTGTTACCCGGTAGCCGATTCTCATGTAATCAATCTTACATCAGTAAAAAATGAATAAATAAATAAATAAACGAAAACAGAGAACAGCTCCTAATTCCTATATATACACATTCATTATATTTTTGCGCATCCAAAGCCAAGTGTAGCACAACCCCATCAACTATTCCAAGTTTGGAAGCTCTCGGCTTCAATGGGCAGGCAAAGTGGTGATGCCACCACCAAGGTTAGCTCCTCCATTGCTCTGTTGCAAGAAAGGTTCAGGCAATTGCAGAAAGTGAAGGAGAAAAGGGAAGAGAAAGAGCTCCTTAAGATGTTGTCGGAGAGCGAGAGAGCATCTCCAACAAGCCATTTTGATCCCTCTAATTTGCCTTTCCAATCCAACAATAGGCGTACGGTCCTTTCTTCTCACACTCACACCCCAACTACTTCTCGAGATCAATCACTCTCTCTTGGACTTGATTTGCAGGCAACCCAAGCTGATCTTAACACCGCATCCTCTGCTACCTCCTCAAAAACTATCGACAATTCCGAGATCGATACTTCTCTTCATCTGTAAATAAGCTTTTCTATGGACTCCCTTGTTACTTTTTCATATTCTCTATCCTTTTTTTTTTCTTAAAAACTATCGACAATTCCGAGATCGATACTTCTCTTCATCTGTAAATAACTTTTCTATGGACTCCCTTGTTACTTTTTCATATTCTCTATCCTTTTTTTTTTCTTTTCTTTTTTTTTTTGTATCTTTCATTAGAAGGTTTATTTTCTTCTTCCCTCCTTTCTTTGTGTAATATTACAAGAGTATAATGTAAGTAATGTCTTGTTCCTGCATGAAAAATTATGAGAAAAGAGAATAAGATAATGTTAACCAATGTTTTTTTGTTTTTTGTTTTTGAGGCTAAGACCCCATGTAAAACACAGTAAGACTAAATCAGAGACAACATGCAAGAATAAAATGGATGTGAAAAACTTAAATAGGGGGGAAAAAAAACCACCTTGAATAGGAATTTTACCTGGGTATTCCCTAATAATTGGTTGATTCTGAAGGCATAAGATTGTTTATATACATTTAAAAGTTAAAACCTATGTAAATTTATAAATTTTTTCAACTGTCAATGCTTTAAGCCGTAAACAAAGGTCCCTTTGCGGTTAATGTATTGCATGTCCTCTTTTACATATCTTTAGACAATCTCCTAATTAGCAGAAAAATAATGATTAAGGAAGAACTTTACAAGATCCCAGTATTATAAGCAGTAAACAAAGATAACAAATCTTTAGTAACTTTCCTAATTATTGCTGAGATTTTGTTACGTTACAAGTAGTTTATTATAAGCACAAGCTTCCAAAAGAGGGGCCTATGAAGTTTTAACACAGATAACACTATTCTACGTACCACTCAATTAAGGCGAGGAAAAAGGACCATATATATGCTAGTAGCGGCGTCGTGGAGCTCAACTTTTATTAGTGGGTGAGTGCCCTTAAGCATTTTTTATGCACTTTTGCAATTTATGGCACATATATACACAATTTATGGCGGGAGTAATATATCGTACTTATGAACAATATTTGTGTATTATTTTATTTTTGTTTGTTTGATTTTTATTTCAAAATCTTAAAAACATCTTATCTTCAGTAATGTTAGCTACACTTTTTTTTTCCTTCCTTACCTGGCTTTTTGTCCCTTGGGTTTCCCAGGAAATGTTTTCATGAGCTACTCATACATAATCTATTTTCTTTTTCATATTTCCATTTTCATTATAAACATGTTTTGCAATTAAAAAAATAAAAATTTGAAAAAAGTATGGTCCAAAATTAGCTGGCCTAATCATGACCCATGGCATGATCCAGCTGGTGGGAAAAAAAAAGTGGCTTGTGGTGTAGGCTAGAATGAGGGGTTATTGAATATGACCCGACCCACCAAAATGATTGGCTGGGTTGGCCTGACGTGCATCCCTGTGTGAGCCAAAGGAGAATGTGATGTACTATTGTACTGTGTTACACCGGCCTGTTCTTTCTTCTCCGATCATATACGTACTTTTACAATTTATGTGCAAATGCCCTCGCGCGCACTTACACACACACATACAGTCGAGTTTTCAATGGTTATATTTATATCTGTAATTACCTATTAAATATAGTAATTTAATGATATGATGTGATAATAATCTAATTTCATCAATTATCATAAGTTTTTTCTACTCAACGATATCCATCAATGAGTAAATATTAAAGTAACCATGGAAACTACACATTTATATGCGTACTCAATTGGATGTGCAACGTTTTAAAAATATCAATTTATTGTTTTCTTGCATTCTTATACTTATAAACCTTGTATGTCCTTTTTTCAGGGGGAAAAAAAAACAAGAAAGGCAGTCAATATTGCACTAGACTACTACAGGAACAAACTTCATAAAAGAAGTGGGGGGGGGTTGAAAACCTAAAAGACAAAAGGGTAAGTTCTAAGTTTAAAGCAAAGGCATTATAAGCTCGGAAATCCTCCAAAAGGGTGTTAAAAGACAAGAGGACACAAGCATACTACCTAACCATTTATTCCCCACAAGAACTGCCTTCCAAATGCTACTCTCTTTTTTCTTTTTCTTTTTTTTCTTTTTTTTTTTTTTTTCTTTTTTTTCTCATACTCTCTCTTTCAAAAAAGTCATTTTTCCACTATTCACCAGCCCAACCTTCTCATCTCTGGACTAGACATCCTTTAGAGTTTTAGACTCTTTCCTTTGGACTTTGTTATCTCATATGTAGCACCTCAAATCGCTTCAATCATATGGATGTCAATAAACATATTGTACTGCACATTACTAATCAAGTTCCATAAAATACTTTTTATGAAAAAGCAAAGGGTTTGAATTTAAAGGGAAACAAAAAAAGAAAAAAAAAAGCGTGAGTGCAAGCATCACTGGCAGTACAAGCCTCCTTTGTTTAATTGAATGTGTCATCGTCATCGTTATAGTCCATCAGCGGATCATCAAGGTTGCCGTGATAGTTGATTCCACTAAGAACAAACAAAGACCCTAGTAAGACATACATCATTAGGGTTAAGAAGAACAATAAATGAAAAAAAAAATCACATATTCTCTGATGCTAAGAAAAGATTCATCCAAACAAGCAGTATAAATTAATTGCTTCACAACAAGAGAGAGAATATGTATATGAATATCATATAATAGGTACCTCAACATTAATGTCCAATATTGAGTTAAATGTTTGAACTTACATCTGTCTAAAGTCGTCTTTAATTGTGTCCACAAACTTGTGCCAACTATATCTAAAGATACTATATATTAACTAGTATTAAATATGGATGGGGAAACAGGCTTTATTATTTTTTGTTAGGGAGAGTTAAACATTATTTTCCAAAAACATAATTCCTTTTAGCAAAACGCAAATTGGGAATTTTCTAAATCTACATTTATATTAGTTTTTTTTCCACCAAAAGGAAATGAGACATTTTTCAGTACGTCAACATACTGATAAGTCAGGTTTTATGTCCGTCAAATCTGTATAAAATCACGTAAAAGTTTAAAAGCATGCAGATCTAACGATTAAAAAAACCTGACTTATTAGTACGCTAAGCGTACCAGAAAATCTTCCAAGGAAAATAACATTGTAATTTCTTTTTTTTTTTCCTAAAAAGTTTCTCTCTCCTTTTTTAAGGGAAATTTATCTTCCTTTCTCTCTTTAGAGAGAAAAAGATGCGTGTGTTACGTGTATTGATATATATGTGAAACTACCTGTGAGGGCTTAGCAACCATGTGATGACAAATTAGATTATAATTATTTGATATTTTTATTTGATTTTGGGATTATATTTGTCTTTTTATTATTTTAAATTTGTTTTTATTTATCTCCTTTTTAGAATAGGATTAGGATTTATTTATCTATTGTTATTTTTATTAAAGTTTTTGATGATTAATGATTAGTGATATTGAGATTATTGATTTCTCCTTCTTGAGTTCTTCTTCTTAGAATCCTATCTTTTTTTTATTATTCTTCTCTAAATTCTATTTATATTTTCCCTCTAAATTTTATCTCTGTTCTTCTATTCTACTTGGTCTTATATCAATTGGTATCAAAAGAAAGTCGATTTTTCTGACTAATACTATCCTTCCTTTTCTGTTCCATATAAATAAATAAATAAATAATCCATAAAAAAAGCGTAAAAAAAAAACCAGTGACTGATTTTCTGAACTCCACCACCGCCTACTAAACGCCACGCCAATTGCCCTTCCGTCACCATTTTCTTAAGACCACCATGCATCTTGCAGATTTGCGTCCTACGTGGCTATAGCTTACAGTGCTACAAAGAAAGTAGCACACTTTACGGAATATCACAGTTTTAAGCTTAGATTGATATATATCAATAAATATAAACCATTACAGAAAATATTATAATTAAAAATATTTAAAAATCATAAAATTTATAAAAATCACAAATATATGTAAATATAAACCATTACAGAAAATATTATAATTAAAAATATTTAAAAATCGTAAAATTTATAAAAATCATAAATATATACATAAAAAATTATAAAATTCTCATAAAATTCAAAAATATTAAATGAAATATATAAAAATATAAGTATAATTTTACTTAATACACAAAACTTAAATAGAACTACTGTAATATATTTTATAATAATTTTAGTACCCATAATAAAAATTAATCTAACCTTAAAAATTATGATATATGACTTAAATATCTCGAGAAGGTACTTAATGTGGGCTTATTTCTTGTGTGGGGCCTATTGTGAAGACTTTGCAGCCCAAATATTAGTGAAGATTTACGCGGATTGTTGCATGAGAAAAGTGTGAAATTAAACTTTAAAAGTATGTGTCTCAATTTTTACATTTTATTTTTAATTATATTCTTATATTAGTATAATTATTTGATTAAAAAGGTTATTAAGAAAGAGCGATAAATAGAAATTTTGATCCATACATTTTAAAGGGTACTTGTTTCTTTTTCCTAAGAAAATTTAAAAAGTATCTTCTTAGTTTTGTCTAAATCCAATTTTTACTCCTGAGTTTTTTAAAATTCAAAAAGCATCTCATGTGTTTTTCAATCCATACAAAAGGTATCCCTTCTTTTAACTCTTTAGGTTTAATTTTTTTAAAATAGCTAATTTTTCCTCGAATATCCCATATATTATCCAACTTTGTGCTGGGTTGTACTAACTTTCAAACACCCCTCTTAATTTTTTTTTGTTTTAAGCAAACGTCTTAGAAACTTTATAACACTAATTTGAACAAGCTTTTTTTTTTTGTTTTTTGTTTTTCATTTTAATAAGAAAGTGAAATCTTATACTGAAAAAAGATGTAATTCTATTTTTTTTTAAAATTTTATTTGGCAAAATGACGAATTTATTTACTAATTTGAGGTGAAAGTGTATTTTGTAGTGTGTAAAGGAACTTGTTAGAATTGTCAGTACTATTATGAGACAAAAAATTTACATTTTTTTTTTCAAACTTCACTTTCTTATTAAAATAAAAAAATAAAAAATAAATAAAAAACTTGTTCAAATTGATGTTGTAAATTTCCTAAGAGAGCCACTTAAAAAAAAAGAAAGAAATTTAAGAGGAGTGTTTAAAAGCTGGCATAGTCCAACACAAATTTAAATAGTATATGAGATATCTAAGAACAATTTGGCCACTTAAAAAAAATTAAATCAGAAAAGTTAAAAGAAAGAATACTTTTTTATCTATTTTTAAAAATAGAAGGAATGTTTTTTGAATTTTAAAAAACTCAGAGTAAAAATTGTATTTAAACAAAACTGAGGGGATACTTTTTAAATTTCCTTCTTTTCCCTTGTTGCATCGTATTAAAGAGTGGTAAATTATCCCAATTCTTTCTTCAGAAAATTTTTTCTATAATTTTATTAGATGGTAAATTTTAATAATGTGTGTTTGATCCATTTAAATAAAAAAAGTCATGAATTTTCCACCATATTACCGCTACCTATATTATGATGGACAATTTACCTACATCACTATTGCTTATAATAATTAACCCATATTTTATGTGATTACAACTAGATTTTCAGCCAACGGTGCAAATTACGCCCTATTTTTTTAATCCGATCCGACAAGCTAACGAGATCTCGACAAGGCTTCGCACACATTTAGATATATCCCCATTAATTAAATTTTATTCTTAAGAATTAACTATTTGTTAGATGAAAGTAGGCATAAAAATTATTATGATGTCCCCATAATAATAATACAGTTTTGTTTGTTTGTTTGCCATAGACTCATGATGAGGTTAGATGCATATTTCTTTTGTTCATTTAAGCTAATATTGAAAAGAATAACATAATCACATTCATACGGATGTACTTGCTTTAAGGCAATTTCGTCATAGAATTAATGATTCAATCCTATTTATTAACAGCTTTTTATTGAATAATAATTTTATATGTTCTTTTCTTAACCATTTAACCATCATCTTTAAAGTCACAGATATGTAAAAAAGTATGTAAAAGTATGAGTTAATAGCAATTTAACCATCATCTTTTTTTTTTTTTTAACTAGCTAATTAACTATCACCTTTAATAGAGCATTATCATCTTTAATCTAAATCCAGTCGTCTCCCAGTGATACAAGGTGCCTTGAAACTCCCTTTTAATTATTCTATAGTTCCTTAAAATTTTAACTAACTAATTCCTAAATTAGTTAAGATAAAATAAAGAGATTATAAATTCATTTTTGGAAATTAAGTTGACCGAAATCAACTTCCCAAATATCTCACGCGTCGGAAATTGGACATTAACATGGGAACGTTGTGTGCGTGTTCCATATATGAGACAGGGATATTGCCAATAAGGCAATGACGTATTTATTATTTTTTTTTTTAAAGGGAATGCTTCTTTTTGTATAAGTGAAATTATTCAAATTTAATAATGTTAAGTATTTTAGGCATAGTTTATTTCACCGATTCGAGTTTTTAATTTTAATTTTATTATAGTTAAAAACTCTTACAAAAAGTCATACTTAAGTTTTTCTGCTACAGTAAAAAAGCTCTCATATAAAATTATATTTCAACTTAAATTAAAAATTCAAATTAACGAACTGGACGAGGTCTTGACATCTATAAACTACTTTCTTGTTCCCCAAGTTTCTCTTCTTAGCCTATTATTTAGGAGGACACGATCAGGTTTGGTAGTTGCATAATAGTGTATTGTTTTCTGACATATTTCCTTAGTTTCTGAGATGGCAGCAACAGCTAATGGTGGGAGCAACTTTGCCAGGAGAGACCGTCTCCTAGAAATCGAGTCAAAGGTACGAAGATGGTGGGAGGATGTTGATGTTTTCTGGGCCGATTCTCGCTAAAAGCCGCGCGGTTCCCACGGGGAGAAGTTCTTTGGAAACTTCCCTTTCCCATACATGAACGGTTTTTTTTTTTTTTGCATCTAGGACATGCATTCTCAATCTCAAAGTTGGAGTTTGCTGCTGCATTTCACAGATTGAGAGGTGCAAACATTTTATTTCCTTTTGCTTTCCACTGCACTAGCATGCCCATCAAGGCCTCCGCCGATAAACTTACCCGCGAGATCAACAAATTCGGGGAAACCACCGGTTTTTTCACGTCAAACAGTACTGGAAGAGGCTCGTCAAGGAAACGAGAATCCATAAAGATTCCAAGGAAAAAAGTCTAAGGCTGCATCGAAATCTAGTGGACAGGTATACCAGTGGGAGATTATGTGCAGCTTTGGCCTCTCTGATAGTCAGATACTCGAGTTTCCGGATCCCTACAAGTGGTTGGATTTTTTTCCTACGGTGGCCATGGAAGACCTTAAGGCCTTTGGTCTAGGTGTGGATGGAAGGCGCTCGAATAACCCTTTTTTTTATTCTTTCGTTTGTCCATAGGCAAGCTTTTAAGTAATTTAGTTATTCATTCTTATGAAATTATTCTTTTTATATTTAAAAAAAAATATTCCATAAATTTTATAAAATCTCAGTAAGTACAAGTTAAAAAGTAAGTTACGGTAGCGGCCTCATAGGAGGGTCGTCACATTAATAATCGAGCATAACAAAAATTCGTTTGACAAAATCACTACAAGTTATGTTTTTAACACTTAACCCCTCTTTTTGGGTTTAATTTTAACAGAAATTCTTACAAAAAAGTTTAAATTAGAAAAACTCAAAATTTAAGGATAAAGTGAAAGTTTTCAAAACTTAAAAAGCAAAGTAAGAATGACCTCAAAGTTCAAAAATACTAGTGAGATTAATTCAATTTTAAGAGTATAGAAATTGTGATACCGATTATACCATTATGCTTTGTTTGGTAGAATAGATAGAAAAGAGAAAGGAATGAGAAGAAAAATAGCTAGGTGAAGAAAGAAAAATGATTTTCTCCCATGTTGTTTGGAAAAAGAGAAAGAAAAGTGATAATAAAATGTCAAATCGAAATAAAATGATTTTCTCTTATATTGTTTCGTAAAAGAGAAAGAAAAGTGAAAATAAAATGCCAAATCTAAAACATTTTATAATAATATTCTAATACAAATAAAAATATGATGAATAGTGAAGATTAAAATTATTATTTTACACCTCATTTGTTTGTTAAACTTTTTTCCTCCTATTTTCTTCCTAAAATTAGAAGGATTAAAAATTGACGGGCCCCATAAATTTTCATTTTTCCTCCTTTCTCATTTCCTCTGTACTAAACAACCGACAATTCTATTTTTTTCTTCAAAATCCTTCATCTATTTTCTTTTTTCTCTCTTTTTCATCCTATCAAACACACTATTAGTTTGTTTCTTTCCATAGACGTGTATTGAATTATTTTAAGTAATTTTTAAATTTAACCTGCCACCCGTATCATATGGTTCAAAAAGTGTCATAATTTAAAAAGATTATAGATATGTTCTTTTACAAATTTTTTTATTACAGTAATTTTTCTTATAAAAATTCAAATTCTACTTTTTAACTACAATTTACATTGTTCTTCTCTAGTATAATTACCAATGTTAAAAAATTTAGAAGTTGTTTCGTCAAAATTATAGGACGCATTTAAAACTCGTTCTAAAATGATTTTGTTTTTTGTATGAAAATAAAAATAAAAACATTTTCAATCTCAAACAGAAATCATTTTTAAAAATACATTTAGTAGTTTTATCAAGAGATTTTTTACAGTGTAAAAAACCCAATAATATCTATCTTTCTCTCTCTCTATTCAAGAATGGAGAAAATAAAAATAAAAAATAAAAAATTATTTTTTATTTCTCTTTTATTTTACATTAAATTAAAAAATCATTTTTATTTTTATTTTTTATTGTACTCAGTAACATTTTAAAAACGTTTTCATTTAAAAAAAACATAAAAAATAAAAACGAAATCAATTTTAAAAATCGCTACAGTAACTGTCCCTTGCTAAATTGTTTTGGGATGCCAAAGAGTTCAACTTCAGCCACAGTAAACGTTTTCATAAGCCTTTTTCAATACCTTCTTCTGCAAAAGAGTTCAACTTCAGCCCTAGGAAGCACCGCCTCTAGAAGGCCACCGTCACCGCCACCGCAGCAACTCCGGCGTCCGCCCGTCGAACCCTGCCTTGAGCCGCCCAAATCCAACACCTTTGCCGGTCTTCCTCGTCGTAAGGGTTCAATGGAGAAGATTCCCGTTTGGCCGTGAAGGTTCGAGCATCTTCCGTGCGTCTTCCGTTATTGATCAGGATGATGATGATGAAGTGAAGGACTTTATTCTTCTCTTGTTGTAAGAGCTTTAATTCATTCATGGGTTTTGCTTATTTTTTCCAATTTTTATTTATTTTTGTTGAATTCCTCTCTCTCTCTCTCTCTCTCTCTCTCTTATTTTGGTGGAATTTCAAAGTGTTTGGACTTCATTCCTCACGTTGAACAATAGGGAATTTTGGAAGAGATGCGTTTTTGATAGTGCCAAGTCCTTGGATTATTCTGTCATTAATGGGGAGGTTGAGAGAAGCGTGGTTGAGAGTGAAGAAACCAAGCGAAGAATAACATTTTGTGAGGTAACTTTTTCTCTTTTTATCTTTCCTTTTGAATGGTTCTTCGCTTATATGTATAGTAATTATTTGGTTAAAGAATGATGCTTAACATGTTTGATTCTGTTTCTTTCCTTGTGGTAGCTTTAGAGAATATGGTTTTTGTTATTCACTAAGTTTCTACCCGAAATTTAATGTCAGAAAACACGAGCCTTTAGTAATGGTCGGAAGGTGAAAATCTCATGGTTTGGTTAATTTGTGGCATTGTCTATGCTTTGAATAATTTTGAATTGAAAGGATATATATGTATATATTTTTTCTTGATGAATTTTAATTTAAAGTAATGGATGCTGAACAAACCTGTGTTTTGGTCCCCTTTTATTCCCTCTAATTAAGCTTCTTGCCCTTTGAGATTGCTTTAATTTACCCTTTTGAAGTACTCTTGAGTCGTATTTTATCTGTCTTGCTAACAGCTTATTCTGTTTCCTTGCCAAATATTTTAGACATGGGCAGAAAAAGAAGAAAAGTCCATGTTGGAAGAAAAAAAGAAGGTCAAGAACCAAAAATCATGGATGCCGATCGGATATCAAAACTACCTGATCATGTTATCCATCATATTCTTTCTTTCTTACCCACCATTGATGCTGTTTGGACGAGCCTCCTTTCTAGGCATTGGAGACGAATGTGGTACTATGTTCCGACTTTAGAATTCTCTCAGTTCGGCAATAAAGATGTTGAAATTTTCTATAATTTTGTGGATGATTGCTTGAAGCACCGCATGATGGGCATGCATCACAATACAATGTCAGTTATAACTAGGTTTAACCTTAATACTGTCTACCGTGGACGCCGTTCTAAAGTCAAACTGGATAGGTGGTTAAGCTTTATCGCTCAGCCCCATCTTCAAAAATTGGTTCTCAATATGTTTGAGTATGAACCTGTTAGGAGAAGACATTATTGCTTGCCTGAGGTTGTACTTAACTTAGCATCATTGACTGTCCTAAAGTTGGTGTTTGTAGAGTTGGAGGCTTGTTATCCTGTTAGCCTTCCATCTTTGGAATATTTGTATTTAGGGCATGTTCAAATGGAAGATGAAATATTGCATACGTTACTGTTGGGCTGCCCTTCCCTTGAAGAATTGTACATTAAGGACTGTGATAAGTTGAAGAGTCTTCGAGTTTCGAGTTCGTGTCTTCAGTTTTTGGATTTATCTGGGAATTGGGAGACATTTACAATCAAAGTGGAAGCTATAAATCTTCAATCTTTTGCTTTTTCTAATACTGCATGGAAAAAACCGTGCAGTTGCCGCTTTGATCTTGCTTCTTGCAAGAAAATTGAAAATCTCTCATTGCATGGTGTCTCTTTTTATCCCGATGAGGATTTTGCAAGCTTTATTTCTGGACTTCCACTTCTTGAGAGTCTTGCCTTAGATCAATGCGATCTTATTGACATCAGAAATCAGCACCTCAAGTTTTTGGATGTCAAGACAGTTCGATATAAGGACCGAGATCAAGCGAATTGGGATGAAGAGGATTGGGATAAAGTGGACTGGGATGAAGTGGACTGGGATCGGATTGAGATTTCAATTGATGCTCCTAATCTAGATTCCTTCAAGTGTTACACTAAGAATCTGTTGGTAAGGTTTTTAATGAACTCGCCAAATCTGTCGGAAACATTTATCCATGTTGGCTATTGTGCGGAAACCGAAACCCGTAGAAGGGAGAGGGAGAGGGAGTGGTACATCAATTTAATTGATTTTCTCTCGCATTTCGATTGCTCCAAGAGTATAAACTTCATTTTCTGCTGTGAAGAGGTATTTATAGAAGCTCAAAGTAGATTAAGATATTTTCGCATTTCTAAGTGATTGTTAGTATTTGATTTTGCATGTTTCCTTCCTAGGATTATAGTCCTAATTGACGTACTATTTCTTGTTTTGCTGGTGGAGCTTCTCATGTTTCCACAAGTATTTAGAAGGAATTGCCGCAGCCCCTTGCCTAACGTGAACAAGCTGAAGGTAGAGATGGGAGGATATGACGAGGATGGAGTGAGGGACGCTCTACTTTGGCTTGCGCCTTCGGCGGAGACGATATCTATAGAGTTAGAACCATTTTAAATGTATGAAAGCTTGAGCCTTGAATAGCTCTCAAGACATTATTTGTACTATCAAACTCTATAAACTTTTGTTGATTTCGTTACTAGTTGCACTTGCATAAGACCGATTAGTTTATTAATTAGTCTTTCAAGTGTATTTTTCTTAACTGACTACTCAAAATTGACAAAACAAAATAATTTTTCAGGAACCAAATCCAAACCAAGTAAAAATAAATAAGTCAGATTCACTAGCCTTTGTACCGCATTATTTTTCTTTCCCCCCAAACAACTCAAATGTATCAATTTCAACCCAAAATCCTACTTTCTTCACTGACTTTTCATTCTTATGTATCAAACAAAGTAAATCTCTATCACTTTTTTTATCCTCTTTCTTTTTGAGAAAAAAAAAATTACACAGCTTTTAAAGTAGATTTTCATTCACTTCCTCCATTTTTCACTCTCACTGGTTTTTAAAATTGAATTCTCTTGATCAACCAACCACCAACAAATGCACCACGAGTTACAAAACAGTGATACGTTTTTGCTATTCGGGGACCTAACTAAGGGCGCCTTTAGATTGGCTTAAAAAAAAGATGATTTTGGTTTATTTAGTCTAAAAGTCAGCTTTTAAATCTCTTTAGATGGTTGGCTTAAAAAAAATCGTTTTTGTTTATTTAGTCTAAAAATCGTTTTTAAACATTTTTACATGGTAAATCTTGAAGTGTTTTTAGGTTTTTTTTAAAATATTTTTAAAATAAACTGCTTTCTTAATGTTTATGAAAAAAAATTTTATTTACATTTTTAATCTTTTATTTGTGAATAACAAATTAAAGATCTCATATATATTTTTTATTATATTACTTTTTATAACAAGAAATGCTTTCAACTTTTTATCTAAACAAATACAAAAATTCTTTTTAAATATAAAAGTACTTGTTTGGGTATTATTTAAACACTAATTAAAAAATTCTAATTTATGTTTATTTTCTCCTTTTGTTTAAAAGGATAAGCACAAACTATCTTAAACGGGCCTAGAGTTGTCAAACGTGCCGTGCTAGGCCGGCGCGGCACGTCCGACCCTAGGCCTGTGGCGGGCCTGGGCCGTGCCTAGCACGGCCCTGCACAATGCAGGCCCGAGCCTGAGGAGAAAATCTTAGGCCCACAGCCCTAGTCCATAAGGGCCAGGGCCGGGCTTGGGCTCAGGCCCTTCACGGGCCGACCCTGGCCCTTGTAATTTTATTTTCAAAATTTAATTTAAAAAAGAAAATATATCATATGTCTCAAAAGATGTGATTTTATTAAATTGAGATAATACGAATAAGTACACATAAATGACTACCTCGTTAAAAACCTTGCCAAGTAATACTTGTGGGGAGATCATGATAAAATCTTAGCAAAGGAAGAAAGAGTGCAGTATTCTAGGAATAGTAAACTACAAAACCTAAGTGCTTCTAGAAAATTATGTTATTTCTAAGTTAGAAAAATAGTCTTGTATTGAATCATCAATGTATTGTTGTTTTTGTCTTCTGGCATCTTCCCAGTCTTTAACGTACATTAGTCCCTCCAAGATATCTGGATGCATTTTATTTCTCTTCCTATCAAGAATTTGGTTGCTTGCACTAAATGCTTGCTCCGATGCTACCATTGACACTAGAGTTGTCAGAATGTCACGAGCTATTACGGACAATGTTAGAAAATGATCGGTCATGCTCTTCCACCGCTGTAAGATGTCCAATTTGTCGTCATCGATTATAAAATTTACTTCAAAATATTTTACCAGTTCGGTAGAAGCTTGTGTTGATGACGATCCTGTCGTTTTCTCTTTCATCTTCAAGAAACTCCACAACGAGCCTTTAGGCCCCAAACTGCTAGTTGACGTCGAAATTCTCTGTTCTTTTTGACCTGTGCTATATTTTGCTTCATACAAACCAAATACCTTTTCTAACATTTTCCTAGCATCAGTAATAGTTAGTTGCATATCAATACCTAAATTTTCTGCTGTAGCAGTCATCAAAGATTCAATCCTATCTATTCTACACCTAGGATCTAAAATGGTTGCTAATGCATATAACATAGGACAACCTAACCAATAAATTTTAAATTTAGTTTCCATTAGCTTAACTATGTTTCCAAAAAGTATTGTATCCCTATAATAAGAAAATGTTTCTGAAATATTAAATAGTTGATGTAAATGTACAATAGGATAATAAACTCCGGAAAGTAATTTAGGCCATGTTCACTTCGCTAATTCGAGTTTAGAATTCGAGTTTTGCTACAGTAAAAAGCTCT
>NW_010364431.1:575-1097 GCF_000414095.1 Morus notabilis | reverse complement strand
CCGTTACGACACCAAAACTTTTCGCCATTCCCGTCGCAGTCGTAGATCGTGAAGAGAGCATCGATCTAACGACTGATGGTCCCCATTACGACACCAAAAGTTGTCGTCGTTCCCGTGCCATTCGTAGATCGCGAAGAGAGCTTCTTTAATTTAACGGTTGATGGGCCCCGTTACGACACCAACATTTATCGCCTTTCCCGGGGCGGTTGTAGAGCGCAAACAGAGAATAGATCTATCGGTTGATGGGCGCCGTTACACAACAAAAGTTCTGAGCTTTCCTTTGGCCATTGTAGATTGCGAAGAGAGCTTCGATATAACCTCTGATGGGCCGGCCCCGTTACGACACAAAAAGTTGTCGCTAAATTCGTGGTGGTCGTAGAAGGGGAAGAGAGCTTCGATATGACGGATGATGGGCCCCGTTATGAACCAAAAGATGTTACCGTTCCCGTGGCGGTTGTAGAGTGCAAATAGAGAATAGATCTATCGGTTGATGGGCGCCGTTACACAACAAAAGTTCTGAGC
>NW_010364431.1:0-228 GCF_000414095.1 Morus notabilis | reverse complement strand
TTCGATATGAGGGATGATGGGCCCCGTTACGACACCAAAAGATGTCGCCATTCCCGTGGCGGGTGTAGAGCGCCAACAGAGATTAGATCTATCGGTTGATGGGCACCGTTACACAACAAAAGTTTTGAGCGTTCCTTTGGCCATTGTAGATTACGAAGGGAGCTTTGATCTAACGGCTTATGGGGTCCGTTACAACACAAAAAATTGTCACGGTTTTGTGGCGGTTGT
>NW_010364430.1:0-817 GCF_000414095.1 Morus notabilis | reverse complement strand
AAAAGTTGTCGCCGTTCCCATGCCAGTTGTAGATCACGGAGGGAACTTCGATCTAACGGCTTATCGGCCCCATTAAAACACCAAAATTTGTCGCCCTTCCCGGGGCGGTTGTAGAGTGCGAAGAGAGCTTCGATCTAACGGCTGATGGGCCTTGTTTCAACACCAAACGTTGTCGCCATTCCAGTGGCGGTGGTAGGGCGCAAAGAGAGCTTCGATATAACGTCTGATGGGCCGGCCCCGTTACGACACCAAAGGTTGTCCCCGTTCCCGTGGCAGTTGCAGAGAACGAAGAGAGCTTCGATACGACGGATGCTGGGCCCCGTTACGACACCGAAGATGTCGCTATTCCCATGGCGGTTGTAGAGCGCAAACAGAGAATAGATCTATCAGTTGATGGGCGCCGTTACCCAACAAAAGTTTTGAGCGTTCCTTTGGCCATTGTATGTTACGAAGAGAGCTTCGATCTAACGGCTAATGGGGCCCATTACAACACAAAAAATTGTCACGGTTTCGTGGAAGTTGTAGAGGGCGAACAGAGCTTTGATATGACGAATTGTGGGCCTCATTACGACACCAAAAGTTTTCACCGTTCCCGTGCCATTCGTAGATTGCGATGAGAGCTTCGATCTAACGGCTGATGGGTCCTGTTACGACACCAAAAGTTTTGCCATTCTCGTGGCAGTTGTAGATCACGAAGAGAGCTCGATCAAACCGCTGATGGGCCCCATTTCAACATCAACAGTTGTCGCCATTCCCGTGGCGGTTGTTGGGCGCGAAGAGATCTTCGATCTAACGCCCGATGGGCCCCGTTAGGACA
>NW_010364429.1:0-760 GCF_000414095.1 Morus notabilis | reverse complement strand
TTTTTGTTATACACGATCCGCCTCTTCCCCGCACCACCACGCTTTCGCAGCCGGATTCGATTCGGCAACCAACAATATGCATGTTCTCAATGTTCAAAATGAAAACCAAAAAACATAAGAAAAATAAAGTTGACTTATATATATATATTCATATATATGTCATTTTACAAAATACAATATTAGAATGCAGCAGAGTAAGGAGCAAATTCTTATTTATCAAGTTCGTAGATACTGATTTCTACTCTTATTAATATTATTGAATTTGTCTCCTTGCTATTCTGCTACCCTAATTTATTATGAAACATAGACAACAATAGGGCTCCGAACTTGAAAAGTACCATCATTCCACACCAAAGAAGCAGAGACAACATGAGGACCCCCAGACATCGTTCCACGTACATTCACGGCAAAAGTTCAGCTTGCCCCAAAGATGTGAATCTTAAAGTATTCGGGTTTACAAAAACATTAAGTCCTGGTGGAGCAGTCAAAAGTGATGTATAGGTTGATGTTGCTGAAACAACATTTGTGATGGTTCTAACGAAATCGCGACTGAAAGGTTGTGATGCCGGGGCATAAACAACAAAGGCAGGATAATTAAGCTCGCTGCTAGATCCGCCACTAGTACAAGCATTGGGCGTTCCAATAATAACTTGCACTAGAGTGTCGGAGTAACTATTTCTGCACAAGAACCTAATGTAATCAGCCGCACATGCATCATATACTAACCCCGGATTTAAAGCTCTAGTGGGGTTGATTTGAC
>NW_010364428.1:141157-148812 GCF_000414095.1 Morus notabilis | reverse complement strand
TCATTGCAGAGTCTTAACTCTTACAACGAGCTTGCCAATGGAGAACACATGATGAAAGTGGACGATTGTGAAAGAATATCAGTAAGAGCAGTGAGTGAGAGAAGTTAGACTTTAATTAAAGAATAATATGTTTCTTGTTTTAGATAAAAATAAAAAAAAATAATAACAATAAAACAAATCCACACGTATGACACTCGGGTTTTCCATTTGTTGCAAGCTTTCACTTCCATACGATCAATTGTTTGAAGCTGAATAAATAGTAGCCAACAATTAAAGGGAAAAAAAATTTAAATTCCAATGACCAACAATACTTCTAACCGAGCTAAACCCTTGAATGAAAAAAATCTTAAAAGAAAAATTTGTTCTGATTACATAAGTTTTATATCGAGGAGTGAAGTAGCTTGGACTTGTTCCATCGGTGCAAAACCTTGCCAAGGACGTCGTAGAATGCAATCTCCGCTTCCAATGGTGTCAATTGTACGGACATAAAGCCTTGTCCATCATAGAAGAAGTTGACTCCATGCCCGTTTAATCCTTTTATGTCTCCCCTCCATGCCTTTGACCCTGCTCCACTGGTTAGAAATTGTATTGGGCTGCAAAATGTACAACAATATTAATGATATGTACTTTTTGTTGATAATAACATTTTACCAATCGAAGATAAAAGCCGAAAAAACAAAAAAAAAAATGTGTATTTGATATTTTGCATTGCCATTCGCCAGCGAAAATATTAGGCACTACTAGTAACGAATAAAAACTCAAAACATTATGATATATTTGCACTAAAATTTACCTGCTTGTGTCGCTAACATGTTCAAGGCAATGGTCATGTCCATTCATGTAAAAATCAACATTGTTGGCCTGTAATTTACGTAAAAATTTAGACATTGTGTAATTGAGTGCAGAAAATACAAAACTGGAGTAGCCAGTTGATAAAAGTTATGTTAATGTGCTCTGTAAGTTATACCTTTAGGATTGGGAGAAGTTGCTCCATCAGCTCCTTCGTGTCACCGTGATGCCCCACGCTTCGAATAGCGTGGTGACCAACAACAATCTTCCACGTGGCGGAAGATTCGCTCAATGCTAATTCTACATCCTGTTATAACTTCTGAGATTAGTACAAATGCTGATATTGGATTTCATTCTCAGTAAACTTCTCAAGGTTACTTCTAAATATAAGCTTAGAAAAACAGAGGACTAATATAATAGATAAGGTTAATTTAGTTCCAACAACAGAAAAAAAAAAGAAAAAAGTAATAGATAAGTTCATTATGGCCAATCTACCTTTAATAGGCTCGAAATATAAGCTTTCCGCGGCGAAATACCCCTCCAATCGTATGAATGACCCTCCGGGTCCGAAAAATACATGTCGACTAAAGGGGTAGTGTCCACAAAGAAAATCTCTGCCAAGCCTATACCAAAGGGAAAACAGAGGACTTAGTTGTATATAAATTTATAATTTTATATTTTGTGTATCATAACTAATTAAATGACAACAATCAAGCTTGAAACATAGAAAAACACATACAGCTTACCAGCATTTACCACAAAAGATCTCAAGCAGAGCCATCTGCTATCAACTTTCCTCAGGAATGGGCTCAGTTGGGCCTCTGCATCGCCCCTGTAGTCGTGGTTGCCCAGCACTGCTTGAAATTGGATTTTCAAAAGTAATCGTTACAAAAAATTTCAATTAAAAAAATAATACAAATATGACAAACCTCGGAAAAATCGGAAACTGCGAATAGGAATCTTTCACAAATAGGATCAAAGCATGATTAAAAAATAATTAAATGCAAACGTAAAAGAGGTTATATGAGAACTCACCACTGTACCACTGCTTTTGCAGGCTGTTTGCAGTGTAGATTTTGGAAAATGACTCCTCAAAAGTTGGGTCCTGTTCACTGGTTAATCCATTGTCATAAAAATTGTCTCCAGTCGAAACTACAAAATCGATGTCCAGTTTTTCGCCAACCTTTCCCATCTGCAACAAAATTTGAAAAAAAAAAAAAAAAAAAAAAACAGCATTGTCAAAGACTAAGCCCATAATAAAGTACAGAAGGAAACTTTTTCCTATAGCTTTTTACGAAAATTATGCTGTCCAAATACATAAATTTAGAAAAAAAACTAAGGAAAAAACTTTGTAAACTTATGAGTTTGTATTTGTGTAATATAAAATATAAACCTGAAAAGCGACTTCGGATTGGTTGAAACTGCCCCTTCGACCCCAATCCCCGATGACCAGAAAGCTCAGAGATCCGTCGTCTTTGGCGGCTTGATTGAACTTTTGAAGCTCTGCAGACAAAAGCATTCCAACCATTCCAAAGTAAACAAGAAAGAGAGCGTAAAGAGACATAACTCTCTTGTAAGGAACTTCCATCGCCTATTCTTTTTGTGGCTTGAAAGAAAAACGAAGAACAACTATGAGGCCAAAGACGAGAATTGAGTGCTAATCAAATATGACTAAGAAGTAAAGAAAAAGAAAAGTGTACGGGATAAATGAAATATAAAAAAAACGTTATTTTTTTTTTCTTTTTTGGCTGAGTACTATAAGAATAGCAACGGGGTTCTTTATACATGCGCAGCCCAGAAGGGGAGTTTTGAAAAGGATGTTTCTTCTGTTACTAATAAAATACGTAATCCACGTTGTGGAAACATGGTATTGGTGTTGGTGATATCCAACTTGGAGAACTCGGTGACGCGAGTGTTTTGATTAGGTGAAACTGATGATTTTGTAAACTTCTGTTCCTTTTTTTTTTTTTTTTTTTTTTTTTGAGAATCAATTGTCTCTTATCTTGGTAAATACTAAACAACATTAAATTCAATTCCCTTATTTCCAATTCTTTTGAGGTCCGTGACACTTCGACGTTCAGAATTTCATAAACACAATGCAATTGTCAAGTCTTCAATATATATATATATACTGCTAGTGTTAATTGAGTTTGATTATTATTAATTGACGTGCTAATTTTTTCATTATATGATTATAATATTGTATTTTTATTTTTTAAAAACAAAAATTTTCTTTTACAATTATAAAAAATTAGAAATTTATATCAAAATAGATATGATATTGAGAACAGCATTGGAGTATAAAATAAAAAAACTTAAATAATATCGTTTTTGGAGATGGTCAAAGTATTGTTTGAAACGTACTTTGATAGAAGCTCAGTTGATACCGTTTTGCATTTTTTTTTTTTTTCATTGACAGATATTTTTAGAATTTTTCGTCAAGTTTACTATTATAGGCGTAGTTGTACTCATTATACTATTTTACCATATTAACTATTAATCTATTGCCGCTCATCATAAAATATAATTTAAAGAAAAAAAAAACTAATTACTTCCTATGAAACTATATGCTACTTGAAAGTTTGCTCATAATTTTGATAGCCCATAGTTTTTTCATTTAGTTATTTTCCACACGAGGTTTGCTAAGTTGGCCACACAGGGAGAAATGACGAATGCATAACCAATTGAGTAGTGGAAACTGATTATTTATTAATATATTCAACCAATATATCATCCACAGAAACTATATCCGAATATACCAAGGCATAACTCTTCCTATTAATAGAATATTCGGTGGTTCTTCGGCATAAAAAATAATGAAGAATAGAATATTCGATGCTTCTTCGCCCCTGGATCCCAACCTGATTCCGTCTCTTCTTTATTGAGGCTTTTGTTTTTGTTTTTTTGTTTTTAGAGTGTGTGGTAGGGTGTGTCAAATCAATTTATCAGTCTGGGTGAAATTGTTTGCACCCTCACATTAAATATCGTGTTGAGAATAGTGTCTTAAAAACATAAGATGTGATAATATATTTATTATTTATTTAATAAAAAAGTTTATTTATTATTTTATGTGCATATATTTATGAATATTTTATAAATATCAATGAAAATTATATAATTATTTATGTGACCTTAAACATTATATATAAGTGTTATATACGAGAAAATAATATTTAAGGATAATAATAAAAAATGATGTTCGTAATGAATTTAATTAAAGTTTGAAATCTTTAATTAAAACATTATTAATACATGTAATTCCCATTTAGAATGAAACGGTGTTATCCGCACTGTTAATATGACGAGATATTGAATGTGTATTTCGCATAATGAGATCATGTGGATCAAAGACACATACACAATATAAATTTCTAATAATTTCCGTTAAGTATAGAAATTCTAATTGAGTCTACCGATAGTTATATATATAATGATCTTAATCCTGAGTTTTTAGCAGACTCCTATTTATGGATTTGTGTCTTTTGATTTACTTGGTACGAATTCTGAGATCCTGAATCCTATTCCTTATATTTTGGAGACATTATGAAATAAGTAGCCGGAAATGTTATTATACGAGATAGAATCTATTCATTTTTAAGAAAGAAGTAGATAAATAATTCTCATGAGGGTTGATTCGGTACTTGTACCAGTAGAAGCTCTGATTCATGAATGTGTTTTATGAATCACTGTCCATTAGAGAATCAATGATACTCAAGGATAAAGATGTAATTAGAGAGGTTAACGGATTTCACATAACTCTAATTATAAATTAGTTATGGATGATTGATCTATATGCAGTGACTACATCACATGGACACTTCATGGTTTAGAAGTAATTTATATCTATAATTACGAGAATGCAATTCTAAGTTTATAGTGGAATAACTATTAGAATTAATAAGATTAATTAATTAATTAAAGTGTTTAATTAATTATTAATTTTATTGGAGCTCGAAATTATAGGTCTATGAGTCCTCGCGTCATCCTTGTAATTTTACAATACACTTAAGGGCAAAATGGAAAATTTAGAATTACAGAATTCTAAAATTAAACACTCAAGGATAATTAATTGAGAATTAATTATTATTTAAATAATGTAATTATTTAAATTTAAATTTAAATTTTAGATCACTTATGTGAAGGTGTTCACATTGTGTGAACGCAAGGCACAGTGTGAACACATAGTGTGAACACATCTAGAATTATCCATTTAAACTTATTTGATAAGTTGTTCCATTTGAAATTCAAAATAATTTAAGTTTGACTTAAATTGGATTTTTAATTTGAGTCAAAATTGGACTGCAGGATAAATGATAATTTTCTCTTCCTTCCCTATCTGATTTTGGCGCCTACCACAGGGTATTTCTCCAAATATTCCACGTCGTGCATGCGTTAGTTTTTGTGGAAATTATTGAGTGTTTTTATTAACCCGTTTTGTTTCAGGTGTGCTCACACACACACGTCTTTATAGATTTAAGGAATTGACGAGGAATGCTCGGGTTTTCTAAACAAAGCATTGGAGTGAGGATTGTTCGAGATCAAAGAACTCAAGTTATCATCCTAATCAGTTGCTAGGTATAATTCCTTATCCGGTTCTTGGTAAATAAATTAATGTTCATTTATTCGTGCATAAATTAATATAGTCTATAGAGTATCTCAAAGGTTTTATGAAAATATTTTTTATACACTAGCCCCAAACTCAAACATTTGCTTGTCTTCAAGCAAAAGAAAAGAAAGAAAAAGAAAACACAAATCAAGTACTAAGACACAAACGAAAAAAAAAGTGTGAGTTTTGTATCGAGTCAACAACTGTGCATGTATCTCCAAAGCCATATAATGCTTTAAGCTCAAAAGAAATGCACACACTGAGATTATCTAGAATTTCAACATCAAGCATCAATTTCACTCCACTCAAGACTCTCAAAGTGTAAGTGTGCACAATCAATCTCAATCAACCAAATAAAATTCAGACAGACCTATATGCCAAGGAGACTATGAGTGATATCTTAATAAGAACAACCATAGGCCCATTTTTCGTGTCACTCTCCACTAATAAAGGTTGACTTGTCATTGAAGATCAAAAGGACTTTTGAGGGTTGTAATATATGGCTAGGGTAAAAGGTGGATGAGATTAGAATTTTTAGGCTCAAATCACCCTAGGCATGTATCACAACTCATGGATCTCACATGATTTCCAAGAAAAGAAAAAAATATATTTTACCAACTCTTCATTTCATCATACATTCACTTTCAATCGAACCCAAAAAGAAATAAAAACCACAAAAATTTGAGAAAGAAAGACCACACCCCCAAACTCAAAATCAACATTGTCCCTAATGTTGTAAAGAAATGGAAATGGTAACTCAATTCCTCATCCGATTAACTCTTATTATTTTTTTTCTTTACTATTTTTGTTTTTCTCTTTTTTTTTTCATTTTTTTTTGAACTGAGAATGAAAAACAACACAAGCCAATCCACTAATAATTTCCCAAACATAACCCACACTTGCCCTCAATCTTAGCATTTAATGCAATCATGCATAGTAGTGATGGGTTTAGGAAGTCAAAACACATTTGGTGGTTTGGATGTACAAACATGGGTGATGAATAAAATAAGCAATATGGCTCAAAGGGGGTAAATAAATGATGAATTTTCTTTTCAATGGTTAGCTTCAAAGGCCCAATCGATCCGAATTAAATTGCCTTAATCTTCTCTCCAATGATACTAAACTAACAATTTCGTCTCAAGTTTCACTCAAATGGGTTCTAGTGTTCATGAGATATCAAAGTCTACCTAATGCACATAAATGTTCTCCAAATGCTTAAAAGATCAAGTGATCATGATTCATGGTGCTCAAAAGTAAAGAATTAAGAGTGAATTTCAATCAATGCGAGTCAAGCACACAGAAATCTTAATGAAATACATTTCAAAAGACTTAAGAAAGCATTAAGTGATTATACTCATCATTATTATCTAGTCATTTCATCTCAACAAAACTCACAATTTATTCAAATAACCTAAAAGAAAGCGAGTAAAAACATGGCCAAAAGAACATAACTCAATGGAGACAAGTCATAACTGTTGGTCTCCGAATCGAATTCGGATGCGGAAGCGTGGTGCGGGGAAGGGAGGCGGATTGTGTATAACAAAAATTTTTATAAAACTTTTGAGATACTCTATAGATTATATTAATTTATGTACGAATAAATTAATCTCATTAATTCATTTATTAACAACTCAATTAGGAAAAATACCTGGAGGCCAACCCGGATGATAACTTGAGTTCTTTGACCTCGAACAATCCTTGCTCCAAAGCTTTGTGTTTAGAAAACCAATGTCTTCCACGTCAATTCTTAGAATCCACGAAGACGTGTGTGTGGGCACACATGAGATAAAATGGGTTACAATAAACACTCGAATTTCCACAAACACCAACGCATGCACGATGTGAAATTTTTGGAGAAAAATTTTTTCCTTCCTCTCTACAAAGAGAATTTCGGCCAGCCTTAACAATTAGGGCTGAAAAATTGTTTCAAAAATTGTCTCGCGTAATTTTCTATTATTCTCATATTTATAGAGTAGAAGTCAAACTTCTAGAAGAAATCCAATCTCTATCTCCAAGATAAAGCTTATCAATTATCTCCTATTTGAATTTTTAACAAAATCTCCTCCTCTACTTTATCCTATTGTGGCCGACCATTCTTGGGATTTTCTCCCTTCTGTGTTGCGCCAACATGCAGATAGGGAAGAAAGAGAAATCATCCTTTATCTTGTAGTCTAATTTTAATTCAAATTCAAATTCGAATTTAAGTCAAACTTAAATTAATTTGAATTCTAAATTGAACAACTTATCAAATAAGTTTAAA
>NW_010364428.1:134661-140057 GCF_000414095.1 Morus notabilis | reverse complement strand
TCTGGAACAACTTCCAGATCAGTTAAGAATTTCTAGAGTCAGGTTGCTTTCTTTTGCTGCTTCACAAGCTGCTACACATTAACTCTTAATGATAGAATTAGCAATCACACTTTGCCAACAACCTTTCTTGTCATGACTCATAGTCAAAATCTATGTATCCCGTGAAAGACAACTCTTTCACTAACTAAACTATCTTATAGTCTCTTGTTTTCCTTATGCACTTAAGGATACACTACACGGCTACTCGATGATCGAATCTTGAGTTCAACTGACAACGACTGACTACTCACACTGAATATCATATATTCGGGCTTATAAAGAATAAGAACATCTTATTTTCTTTCATTTGAAACATCTTGGTTTTGATCAAAACCATAAGACTTAATAGCCTTATCAAATCGGATGTTCCATGATCTAGAAGCTTGCTTCAATCCATAAATGGATCTCTACAGCTTGTAGACTTTCTGCTCTAGGTCATTCTCTATGTAACCCTCTGGCTGATCAATATAGATGGTTTCCTCAAGATAGCCATCAGAAAAGCTGTCTTGACATCCATCTGCCATATTTCATATTCAAAATATGTTGTTATGGCTAAGTGTATCCGGATGAACTTAAGCATGGCTACCGGTGAGAGAGTTTCCTCATAGTCAACTCCCTCTCTTTGGGTGTAACCCTAAACCACTAGCCTTGCTTTATAAGTCTCTACTTTTCCATCCGCTCCTCTCTTTCTCTTGAAGATCCACTTGCATCCAATGAGTCTTACCCTTTCAGGTAGATCTACAAGTTGTCAGACTAAGTTAGAGTACATTAACTCTATCTCGAATTTCATAGCTGCTTGCCACTTCTCCTTATCAAAATCATCCATCGTAGCCTTAAAGGTCAACGGATCCTCCTTATCGTTATCTGCAGTGACGATATGTGCTTCCTCAGTATACCGGTCAGGTAACTTGCTTACCCTCCCACTATGACGAGGTGCCACAGGAGTTTGATTAAGAATCGTAGTCATTCTTAGCGTTCTAACAACTCTTGTCGGTTGTGGTCCAATCTTATTGGAAAGTAACTTTTCAGAACTACTTCGCTTCTAGGCTTGAAAACTATCATATAGTCATGCTCCAGAAACATGGCATTTGTCGATACAAATACCTTTGATTCTTATGACTATATAAAATAATCATTCTCTTGTCCCCGTTGCATATCCTACAAACATGCATGTTTATGATCTTGGTTCCAACTTCCCAGTCTATTGTTTCATCACATGAGCCGGACACCCCCATATACGAATAATCTTCAAAACTAGCTTTCGACCATTCCACAACTCTAGGGGTGTCTTTGGTACAGACTTAGAAGGTACTAGATTCAGAATATACATGGTGGTTCTTAGGGCATAATCCCATAACGAAGCAGGAAGTGAAGAATAACTCAACATTGATCTTATCATGTCGAGCAAAGTATGATTTCTCTTTTCGGCTACAGCATTTTGCTATGGTGTACCGGGTGTAGTCAATTGGGATACCACACCTTCTTCAATCAAGAAATCCCATAACTCTTAGTCTAGGTATTTACCCCCTCGATCTAATCGAAGTGTCTTGATTGGTTTACCAAATTGTTTTTCAACTTCTGCTCAGAATTCTCTAAACTTTCTAAAAGTTTCAGATTTTTGTTGCATTAGGTAAACATAACCATATCTCGAATAATCATCAATAAAAGTGATGAAATATTCGTAACCTCCTTTATCTTGGACGTTTAATGGTCCACATACATCTGAATGTATTAGCTGAAGAGGTTCTATGGCTCTTTCTCCTTTCGACATGGAAGGCCCCCGTGGTTATTTTGCCTCCCAGACAAGATTCATAGGCTGGAAGCTTATTAACTTTTAGTTCGCGTAAAGAACCATCCTTTACCTGTCTTTAAATCTTGTTTAGGCTAATATGACCAAGTCTAAGATGCCACATATATGTGTTATTTATCGTGAGAGATCCTTTGCTTCTTTTTCTTAGGTTAGGCAACTTTTGAACATTTCAACATTTCGCAGTGAGCCAGGCATCGGTTTAAATGGTATAAACCATTTTTCAAATATCCAGAACATATATCGGAACAATTCTGAAAGATGTGGACTAGATTATTATTAAAGGCAATTGTTCAAATAATTTGGAATTAGAAATCAAATTTCTCTTTATGCTTGGAGGGAAATAAACATTGTTCACAATAAGGTATTTCTAAAATTGAAGTCTAACTTCTCCCACTGCTTTTGCCAATATCCTCGCGGTATTCTCACTTTCATCGTGTAGTCCTTGACGGCAAGTTCTTTTTTAAGAACTAATATTTTGCAAAGAAAACCAAAACATAATTAGTTGCTCCCGAATCAACTATCCAGGACGAGGAATCACCCTCTACTAAAAATGTTTCTAGAATTAGTAAATCTTATTTACTTTGATTCTTTTTCTTTGTTTAGGTGGAAACAATTTCCATTTAAGGGCTAAAACTTAATAAAGAAAACAAACATGATTAGTTATTCCTGAATCAACTATTCAGGATAAGGAATCACCCTTTTACTAAAACGTGTTTTTAGAACTAGCAAATCATATTTGCTTGATTCTTTTCCTTTATCTTGGTGGAAACGATTTCCTTTTGTCTTTTAATCAGGGCTCTTACAGTATTTAGCCAACCCTTTTATTTTATGGATTTCTAGATACGGTATCTGATGACTGTATTATTTCATAAGCTGTCTCCATGCCTTCATACTTCTTGTGAATTACCACGCACAACCTTAGCTAATAGTTATCTACAATGGTTTTGTTAGGGACAGGAGGACAATCCTCCATTTGGGACAAACTTATATTCATCACATGAATGTAAGTTGTTTATGTTACTTTACCACTTTGCATAGTTTATCTCTAGTCAGTGTTTCAGTTTCATGTAGTGAGATTTTAGGATTTGACATATTGCTAGAAATAAGTAGAATATTCATCTAATCAATTTATGTGCATGAATATCAAAACATGTGAATTTAGGCATAATTAAATATGATGCATGATGCACATGAAAAATACATAAATCATGTTTTAATTTTAGGTGCCAACGATAATCCAATTTACCACAAATAAAGTGTACCTTTGAGTAGTCAAATTATTTACAAATTGAACCGAGACTCCCCTCAGTTAATAAACATACTTAAAATATCTCATATTTTCATATTTATTAACCACCGTTATTTTAGTCAAAATATAACCAACGAACTTTGATTATATCTTCATGAGTGTAAACCACCATTTCAGATCCCATAGACTTAACTCCGGGTTGCTACCTTTGGGTAGTCAATTCCAAAATACATCTTGAAATCCTATCTCTAGGAAGCCAACCTTGTTATTGATCCGGCAAGAACACTCTCCTTTAGGAGGGCGATTCAATGTCACTGCAAAGCCCCTCTTCAGATCTCACGGTGTTGCTTTAACAGTGGAGACTAGTGGGTCGTATGTCATACAACCCTCTCCCACTCATTATTTTACAAATATGTATTTTGTTTGAAAAACATCTCATGGTTTTCAAATCGAAAAATAAACAATTTATTTTTCGGATATGTGAAATTCTAAAATTTAACTCTTAAATTCAATTTCACATGTAACATTATTTTACAAATCAATTTTGCAACTTAAATCAATTTAATCATATTAAATCAATTTTAGTGCATGGTTCTTATTTTATTTTATTTTTCTAAAACCCTTTTATAATAAATAAAATAAATAATAATAAATGCACGTGTATATATGACATGTTATAAAACATATGAGTAGGCACATTATATCTATATGGCATGTTATATGCATGGACATATAATATATAATTATCAACATAAAATATAAATATATGCAATCGGCTATTGAGATGGATTTGACCGGGTCCCATGAAAATTATAAATCACAACCAAATCGAATAAATAAATAATTACAATAATTATTTTCTTCCGTTACATCAACGGGTCTTCGATTCTTGAACTCTTCATTCTTTGGCTTCGTTTTTCGTCTTCGGGTCAGATTTCACCTTCTTCGGGGTCCGGAACTCTTCCGGGTCTGTCGGCATGCTTTACGAGGGTTTTGAAAAATCTCGGGTCCATTCGGGGTCTAATTCCCGAATCTGGGCTGCTAGCTGCGCACTCTGGCCACGCACTGTGCGCGCCCGCGTGGTCTGACCGCGCGGACTGTCCACGCGCGTTAGGTCGCGCGCTGGTCGCGCGCTGGGTGCGTGTTGTGCGCCCGCGCTGGGGCCCACGCGCGCTGGGCTCTTTTCGGGAAATTTTCTGGGCAACTTAGGGCTGTTCTTGGGTATCTTCAAAGCCTCCTTTTGATTCAAAATCAAAACCCTAATTCTACCCAAACCCTAGAATTACAATAATTCTAATCCTGAATAAAATTACAAATAATTTAATTTGAACGAATTTAATGCGATCCATGGAACCATATAATTAATGACCAAATCCATCATCCATACATTCATCATCATGAATCAAATATAAACATCCATAAATGCAAGTGCCTACCCATCACATACATACATAATTAATTTTTGATTATCAAATAATCGGAGCATAAATTAATATCGTCTATAGACCGCTCTGATACCAATTGTTGGTCTCAGAATCGAATTCGGATGCAGAAGCGTGGTGCGGGGGGAAGCGGATCGTGTATGACAAAAATTTTCATAAAACTTTTGAGATACTCTATAGATTATATTAATTTATGCACGAATAAATTAATCTCATTAATTCATTTATTAAGAACTCAATTAGGAAAAATACCTGGAGGCCGACTCGGATGATAAATTGAGTTCTTTGACCTCGAACAATCCTTGCTCCAAAGCTTTGTGTTTAGAAAACCAATGTCTTCCACGTCAATTCCTAGAATCCACGAAGATGTGTGTGTCGTCACACATGAGACAAAACGAGTTACAATAAACACTCGAATTTCCACAAACACCAACGCATGCACGATGTGGAATTTTTGGAGAAAAAATTTTTCCTTCCTCTCTACAAAGAGAATTTCGGCCAGCCTTAACAATTATGGCTGAAAAATTGTTTCAAAAATTGTCTCGCGCAATTTTCTATTATTCTCATATTTATAGAGTAGAAGTCAAACTTCTAGAAGGAATCTAATCTCTATCTTCAAGATAAAGCTTGTCAATTATCTCCTATTTGAATTTTGAACAAAATCTCCTCCTCTACTTTATCCTATTGTGGCCGGCATCCTTGGGATTTTCTCCCTTGTGTGTGGCGCCAACATGTAGATAGGGAAGGAAGAAAAATCATCCTTTATCCTGTAGTCTAATTTTAATTCAAATTCAAATTCGAATTTAAGTCAAACTTAAATTAATTTGAATTCTAAATTGAACAACTTATCAAATAA
>NW_010364428.1:123867-134242 GCF_000414095.1 Morus notabilis | reverse complement strand
CCTTGAGTACCATTGATTCTCTAATAGACAGTGATTCATAAAACACATTCATGAATCGGAGCTCCTACTGGTCCAAGTACCGAATCAACCCTCAAGAGAATTATTTATCTACTTCTTTCTTAAGAAGGAATGGATTCCATCTCGTGTAATAACATTTCCGGCTACCTACTTCATCATGTCTCCAAAATACAAGGAATAGGATTCAGGATCTCAGAATCCGTACCGAGTAAATCAAAAGACACAAATCCATAAATAGGAGTCTGTTAAAAACTCAGGATTAAGATCATCCTATATATGACCATCGGTAGACTCAATTAGAATTTCTATACTTAACGAAATTATTAGAAATTCATATTGTGTCTGTGTCCTTGTTCCACATAATCTCATTATGCGAAATACACTCATTCAATATCTCACCATATTAATAGTGCGGATAACACCGTTCCATTCTAAATGGGAATGACATGTATTAATAATGTTTTAATTAAAGATTCTGAACTTTAATTAAATTCATTATGAACATTGCTTTTTGATTATTATCCTTAAACATTATCCTCTCGTATATAATACTTATATACAATGTTTAAGGTTACATAAATAACCATGGAATTTTTATTGATATTTATAAAATATTCATAAATATATGCACATAAAATAATGAATAAATTCTTTTATTAAATAAATAATAAATATCATATTACATCTTATGCTTCTAGGACACCATTCCCAATAGTTTATATCTAATTCATGTTAATGAATGTATGGATGATGGATTTGGTCATTAATTATATGGTTCCGTGGATCGCATTAAATTCGTTCAAAATGATTAGGCTCACAGAAACAAAAATATAGACTACAACACCTGATTTAAATAAATAAATAAATAAATAATCCTTTCTATTCCGTGAACGGTCGCCACCTCCAACGGAGTTCCAGCGTCAGTTTTTGACACCACCCATACCATCAAAAAGATCTTAATGAGTAGAGTTTGTTGATGCGTCTTACAACCTCCACCTTGGCTAACACCTACCGTAATTGCTGGTAAAAATTCCGGAAAGCAATAAAAATTCTGATCATGATATCTCCGTTGTCCGACTTTCGATTAATATGAGTCCGATTCTGATGGACTCAAAGTGACGAGACAAAGAAAATTCATCTATTTTTCTCATCCGATTTCCACAGGAGCGCCACCGTCTGATGTGGCTAGAGTTGTCGTGTGCTATCGTTGTTGGAGTTTGCATTTCTGGTGCTAGTTAGGGTCATTGTTGGTCTGTTCGACTCAGAAGGTGATGAGGAACATATCCCAACAAGTAGCCACCAATTTTGTCGCAATGGCGAGGCAACAAATTGGGGCGTGGAAGGAAAACCATCGCAACGTTCAGCCGGCGACTAGCAGCAATTGGTGCTGAGGGTTTTTGAGATCGGCAGCCGACAAATACAATGGTCATGGTGGTGTCGACGGAGATGCCAATGCATGGTGGAGGTAGTAGTGTGTGTACTGGCGACGATATATGCTTGTTTTGTAATTATTTTTGTTAGATTTGAGTTTAAATTTGGTGTAAGAGATCAAGATTTTCCTACTGCATCCACATGCCATCATTATGGGAGTAAATTAAGTTGTTTGGAGAAAATTGATGAGCTCACCCATAGAGTGTGTGGGTCTGAATTTTTGCAATTTACTCTTAATTAATACTAGTTTAAGTAATATAGTTACTTGACGAAAAAGAATATTAACTAAGAAGGAGGAGAAGTAAAAGTCCGGACTCATGCATTTGGTATTTGTCTCCTTTCCTCATTTAGAGAAATCTCTTTTCCCCAAAATTTTGATCTTCTACCGGATTAGTGGTGCCTAGTATGTTTTGACAATTATATCCCTAACATTGAAGAAATATGAAGGGTCAGTTTGACATTACTGTGCTGTTGAAAATTTTTGCATTTGTTGTATTGTTAGTAATAAGTTACTGTGACCAGAAGCATATAGATGTTTAGTAAATATTTTTATAAAACTGCTTTGAGTACCAGAAGCAGAAATTTAGGTGTTTGGTAAAATGTGTATGAAATACTTATTGAAATGTATAATGACGAAAGTAGACATATTTTATCACATGTATATAGTTAGTTTTATTTTTATTTTTATTTTTATGGTCAATATTCATAATATAATATTTTAAATTTTATTAATAAAATAATTCTTAAAACTAAATTACTTTTATTCAAGAAGAAAAATGATTCATCTACTAAATATTTATTATTATTATTATTATTAAATATTTTGATAATTATTAAAAATACTTGAATGAAATTTAGCATAGCATTTATTAAGATTTTAAATTTGTAAATAATTATTTTAAAAAAATATATTTTTAATTTAGTATGAAAAAAGTAAAATAAATATATTGAGAATTAAGTTATATTATTGAGATTATCTTATTAAATTTGGATAATGGCCGCTTCTGTTGTTGTGCAAAAACAATCCCTGCCTGCTTCTTAAATTTTGTTGTTTAACAACAGTTTTTAAAAGTTAATGGACAAAAAGAAAATTGATCAAACATCCTAACCAGCTGTAGCTTGTTTTGAAAAAAACTAAAAATAGCATCTAAAAACAATATCAAACGGGCCGGAAATTGAGAACTCTTTCTTCGTAATGGAAACTGTGGATTCGAGACTCAAGTAGTTACTTTCCTTGAGCTTTTATTTGCTCCACTTGAAAAGAGTCTGCTTGCAGGCTTTCTGATAAATTACCTTAAAATACAATAAACCCACAAATTTTATGAATAACAATTTCATAGAATTCCTCCAAAAAACTGATAACTAAATTAGGAAAAATTCGTGTTTATTCATGAACAGGTGCCTCTATTCTAAAACTATACACCTCCATTATAAAACTGCTTTAGTCATGTCGATCTGAAATTCCGCAAGTGCAAAGTGCCGTGCACACTAGAAGCAATGCAAGCACCGTCCAATGGTGTAGATTAGGGGCATATATTATTCACAAGCATTTCATTATTGCATACAAAACTATATAAAGCATGAAGCTTCCTTTTAGATATCCAATATGGAACTTCTGGCACTCAATTTTAACAATCTCCCAACATAACACCCAAGTGAAAGAAGCTCCAACATAATGGTATCAGTAGTCACGCATATTAACAACACAGAAAAACACAAATTGTTGTCATGCTCATGTCTGCATGCAAAATACAATACTTGCAGAAACGAAAACGCGCATCTTAGCTCAGCATTCGCGACACGATCTGAATGATTTTTCTAAATCTAAATCCCATAAAGCACTAGTCAATCATCCGGCTAATGGTTGGGACCCAAGAGCGAGAGAAGGAAAGTACTGTAATGGCCCGATGTTTCCGAATGAACGGCGTCATTCAAAGACGTTTTGTACTTCTTGAGGTATTCAGCTTTGATGTACTGCATATCTATTTCAGTCCTCGTCACAATCACCCTTACAAGTGTGCTGTCATTGGTTCCTAGTCCTTTCATTGCCTTATGCAACACCTATAAAAGTTGCAAAAGTAATATAATGCCCGTCTTTCGTGACGACAAAGAAGATGATGTTGATAACAATGGCAATAATGTCAATAAGCATTAATTAATAATAAAAGGAGAAGTCATCATGAACAAAAAAATTAGATACTCTGACATTATGCTAACTATACTCACGTGAAGAACAGTTTTATCTGATTGAAGAAATAAAGCTTATTGTAATTGTTGGAACCGGACTGTTATAATTAAATGGAATAATTTGATTTCTCGGAAAACCAAGTAATTACTCATTCAAAATCGAACTAATCCATTGTAAGATAAAAAAGAACTACAAGTTCACGTTTCATGTTAATTCATAATGCGTAAACTTTCCATGGAACACTAAAGTTTGTTCATTCCATCATTTACACTTTTCTATTTATCTTTCCCTTTTCTGAGTAAATGGCTCACAAGAAATTCACATTTTATAAAAGATTGTGTTTGTCACAGGAAGTAAAGATTGAGATCCTCAACAATCAGTTGGAGTGGTGGATATGAACTGAGGCACACCTCTAATATCGAATGCATTGTTCTTTTCTTTTCTTTTCTTTTTTTGTTTTGGGTTAGGGGCTGGTATCAAAAACTTTTACAGCTGCTTCATACAATTTTTAACCAGAAAAATGCAACTTCCTGAATTAATTCAGAAGTAAAATAAATTTTGTATCAGCTAGACATGTATTTTCGATTAATGGCAGTTTACCTTAGCGAAATACTTCGCAGGATTCTCAGAGCAACGTAATATTGTCAAAAGACCGTGCTCGAAATTTCCAGACGTTTCACTCTTTACTGCCTGAAAAATTTTGACAAGTCCGTCACTGTAACCAGACAACCAGAACTAAAACTTTGGGAAGTAAACAAGAACATAGAAAAAGTTAAACCTTTTTCAGTAAGTTGCCATACCTTTTTCAGTGAGTTGCCAAACATGTCACGATAAGCAGAAGCAACAGCAGCCAAATGTGCTCTGCTTTGTTCGCTGAATATGTGGATGAAAGCCTTCTCATCAGTTCCTAATTTCTTCTCCCCTGCTTTATACAGACTCTTTGCATCCTTTACAGCCGTCGCTCTATCAACTTCCAGACCTTCATAGCGTTGTGTGCTTACATATGATAGTAAAAGCTGTTAACATTTTAGAAAATTAGTTTAAATCATTTTAAATTTATGCATGATTCTAAAACAAGAGATTAAATAAAAACTTGATACTTTATTCCTTCCAAAATCTAATCTTATTACTATTTTGACTACAAGAAATAGCCTTTGATACTTTAGTATTTTGCCTGGCCAAGTAACTATCACTAGATGAGAGGTCTACTTAATTTGATCGTATGTAAGAAGCACCCAGAAAACCCGCCTTTTGAAGATCCCCAGAAGTGTATCTTTCAATATCATGTTCAAGGTAAACTCCAAATCTGGAATGGTATATTTGTTTAAAATGCTGGATCTGGGATGGAGTGCGAGAACATATTATTTCGGTAGCAGCTTCTCGATTCAGTATGTCTGGATTTAATGCCCGCTTGACAATTAGGGCATCACGTGTGGCCGGATCATGCATCCAGAGAATAATTGCTGTCTGAACAATGAGGAGCAAATTACATAAGGAGAAAAAAATAAGAAAAAAAATAAGAAACCTCTAAAGATGCCAATATTAATCAAGAACATTGAGCTAAAAGAACTTCAATTCTGTTGACTTCAACATTAGTAGATCTCATCAAATAATTAGACTAAAATGTTCACAGAAATCGGCGTTATCAATCTACATTAGCATGAAGGTATAGTGGTTTTATATCGGTACCTCTAAACTGCCACTAAGCTCTGACTCTAAACGTTTTAGGATGTCCTCAGAATACATTGCTCTGTATTCTTGTTGGATAAGAGCACGCTGTGTCGCATCCCGATGAGCAAGAATATTGATCACTGCTCCTGTATCACAACCAAACCCTGGAAAAGCAGGCCTCAATAAATTAGAAATAAAAATAGTATTCCAATCTGGTAATGACCCATCATTTCACTGAGTTGCATATATATATATATATATATATATGTATATATATAATTTTTTTGTAAAGAAGGACAAGACAATCCAACAAATGGAACATCAATAAATGATTTCAGAAGGATGTTGACAGCTTTCATGACTCCTATGATTGTGTGCTAGTTGAATAAGTATGTTCTATGTTAAGATTCTAGGAATTAACCACAAAAAAAAAAAAAAGATTCTGGGAAGTTAACACTAGCAGAATGTTGTGAACCTAGATATCGAAGTCCCAAGTTCAACTTTACATTTTTTCTTTTGTTTAAGTTCAATTTGTCATTCGAATGTGAACGTTGGAAACAATCATCAAAGTCGGTAATCATAGACCGCAACAATCTACCCACTAGGCATATTATTTTCCTATCACTCTTTTTTGAACGCATGAACAAGCTTCGATCTGCAGTAATATACTTTCCCAAGGATTATTATGTCATACTATCAAAATTATAGTGTCTCATATCTGTTAAATGGAAATGTGAAAATCTTTAGTTATGAGAAGAATCTGCAAGGTCCTACTAATGTAAAAATCATTATTCATAAAAACCATTAGTCATGTTAAGGATAGGGATTAGTTTAAATTAGGAATTTTCATATGAGATGGACTTCTCTAAGCCTCAAACTTGTCAGATCAAACACAATTTATCCATAAAAACGTTGAGCAAACAGATTTCTTCTCCCTTTATTTATTTAGTTATTTTTTTTTTGGTCCAGTCTGTGGAGCAAAGTGAACAGCCCACGGCAGCATTTTCTCCATCACTGGCAGAAGCAAATTTTCATTCTTACCTGATTCTCTCTCTCTCCGAAAAATTGTTACTACAATCCTTAAGTGTTGCAATTACAATTTTACACTTTCAGGGACAGGTATTGAGCATTAGAGGGACAAAACACAATGCATTATATCATCGTAATAAACTATACACTTAACAATTGAAGAGATTATGCTAAAACAAGACTGAGTTATAATTTTTAGTAATATGGGTCAGAAAGATTTAGAGCTGTTTAAAGAAGGGAAAATGCTAGAGATGTAGAAGAATTGGGACAAACATTAATAAATGCCACCCTATCGTTTTTGTGCCTGCTTAACTACTTATACTGATTAAACTGAACTTGAATGCTTTTAATTTTGGCTTGTTAATTACTAGCTCACAAGGATCATTATATCTAACGTCAATAACGACATTGTATCAAATGAGCGAGGTTACCTGTTCATGAATCACGCTACTAATGCCAATGACAACAAGTTATGAAAACCAGCCAAGTTTCTTCAAGATACTAATCATTTGCTATAGGATATAAGAAGTGAGAAAGAAAGAAAAGTTTGAGTTGGGTAGTCCAGAATTGATTACAAATCTTTGATAGATAGATAGATGGAAAGAAAGACAGGTCATAATAATGGCCCGAAATTGGAATCTATTCATTCCACTGCAACATGAAGTGAGGAAATTGAACTTAACAGGCTCACTGCTAATTTTGACTTCTATGCATCCATAATGTAACGACTGGGAAATCTCACATCCATTTTCTCTTTCTTCCTCTGTTTCTCACGAGTATACACTTCAAATCAAGCATCTATTTTCTCTAATCTGCCTTTTCACATGTAGAGTAACAAATTACCTAAAAAGTACAATCCTTCGAATTGACAAAAATATCCTCAAATTCTGGATCGTTATTAGTTACACAAACATACCTTAAACCTTTCCTTTTTAAAAAAAATCCTAAATGTGAAATCTTAATACATAGTCAATTCTTGGGAAATTTTTAAAAATACTCCTTGAATGTAGTCCTTTTATTTCTACCCCTTAAAATTAGCCTATATATTTCTATATTTTAAATTAGAACTAGTTAACGAATAAAGTTTTTCAAAAGGGTACCTTTAGCAATTGGTAAAATCTGTAATTTTCTCTAAATATTTTTCTATCTGTGTTACACAACTCTTTTTTTCTTTTTGTTTTAATTTATACTTTATACTAAAAAAAAATAAAAAAAACCTACCATAGGACATGGAATCATAGTTTTGAAGAGTCAATCACATTAGAAAAAAAATTGTGTTATTATACTGGTAGGGTTAAAATCAGTTTTCAGTAGTAGGGTATATTTCTCACAAATTGACATGGAGATTCTCATAAAGCAATTTTACGGAGGACAGTCCACATCCATCGATTTCCTTAAAGTCGGATAGTTTGAAACGCATGGTAAGCCAACAAAAAATTGTACATTATCTTCCGTCTTCAAATTGGATTTTCAAGCCGACATACAAGGTAAAATGCCTAACTTTTTTGAATTTGGCGACCACAAAGCTTAAAACTATTCAGATATGAACGAAGTTGAAAGATTCACAACATTTCAAAACATAAATTACTAAAACCCGTTGCCAATTATTCCTCAAAAATTTGGAGAGTCCAAACATTTTGTGCCCCTTCGCAATTGTGAAAATTAGCAGAAAATACAAAACCAAATTTGAGTGAAAATAAAGCAATTTGCTGGAACTGAAGAAGGATTTTTCTTTTTTTGTTTTTGGGTTCCATAAATTAATTGTGAAAGTAATCATTTAAAAAAAAATCAACAAACTTGAAGAGAGAGAGAGAGAGAGAGAGAGAGAGCAGAGTACCCTTAAAAGCACGGTAAAGGTGAATAGCATCGTCTTTGGGAGAAGTTAGAACGGGTGGAAAGCTTAGCGTAGACATTTCGTTGCGATGTCTGGTTCTCTCTCTTCAGAGTCTTCGTTTACGATTACGATAATAGTAGCCTCATCTATGTTATTTGAATATCTCTGGGAAGCACCTACATTTCTCCATTAAAATTTAAGATAGAGTGGATCAGTCCTTTTATTCATTTATTTTGATGACACTGACAGGTGAGGCGTTCCTCATTTTTTGTTATTTTGTTTCGTGGTTAATTTTACTTTTGGTCCCCAAGCTATGCAAGTGGTCCCATTTTGACCTATAAACTTTAAAGCGTGACAGACCACATTTTTAAATTATACAGTAGATGTTTAATTTATGAGTTTAGAATCATGATTTAAAATTATTTTTAATTTATGTGTGTTTTTAATGAGAAAAAATACTGTAGCGAGCCATGAATTATATTCCGAACTATGACACAAATCCTTACTCCAAACGCAACATATTACCCCATTTTGACCCTTTCATCACAAAAACGTTAAATCTTAATGAAATTATACATATAATCCTCACATGGTCATTTAATAAAAGGTGACAATTCATACTAATCACTTTAGAGTAATACTATGGCCAACTTAAATCCTAATTTTTGTGTATAAAATTGATGTAGTATGTGAATGTTATATTTTTATTGATAGATGTAATCTCTTTTATTAATTGAGATGATAAAATTTTAAACACTTACTAATAGAAAAATGACAACTGACATATCACGTCACTTGATACACAATAATTAAAATTTAAATTGGTGTTACTAACATTATTCATCACTTTTAACTTTTTGCCTTTTTCACTCACCACAGGGGCCAAGACGTCCCATGGAGCATCTCCTCTAGAGATCTCACAGCGACGGCAATGACTATAGAGCCAAACCCAACACCATGCTCATTCTTCGGCAAGGGGACCCAAGCCCAAGCGATTTGGATCCACCAAAGCTCCACGACTCTTAGGAGAGAGAGCCGCAAGGCCCACAACCACCCACTACAGCCTCATCAAGAACCCATCCGCTCGAGGCTCGACCACACAAGTACTTTTTCTTTAAATACTTTTTCAAACGTGTCTCTAATTTAATACATTTTCTTTATAACTCTCTTAAATATTATTTTTTCATATATACCCTATAAATAATTTACTCTCTAATATACTCCACTAAAACTAGGCCTGTAAGTCGGCCGGGGTGGGTCAATTTTGAAGAAAAATTGGGCCGCCCCGCAGGTCTCGGATTGGGAATTATTTGGGCCGCAACAGCTTGTAGAATTGGATACTCGTATACCATTCGGGTACCTCAAGTAATTTCAGGTCAGCCGGGTTACCTAAGGTAAACTATGAGTTTTTTGTAAAAAAAACCCTTATTTAACTTATTTTTGTTACTTACCTCATCGAAGACTCAATTTTGACAGACTCATCCTGAATAAGAATTAAGAATCAACAAGAATTATCTAAAGACTCAACCCTTTATGTTGTGTTCAGAAGATTTTTAAACTTATTATCATTAGAGTTGGGCATTGTTTTACCTACTTTTGAACATGTTCGGCCGAGTAGGGGTACTTCAGGTTCATGGTGTTGGGAATGGTGTCCTAGAATCATGAGATGTAATAAGATATTTATTATTTATTTAATAAAAGAGTTTATTCATTATTTTATGTGCATATATTTATGAATATTTTATGAATATCAATAAAAATTCCATGATTATTTATGTAACCTCAAACCTTGTATATAAGTGTTATATACAAGAGGATAATGTTTAAGGATAATAATCAAAAAGCAATGTTCATAATGAATTTAATTAAAGTTAGGAATCATTAATTAAAACATTATTAATACATGTCATTCCCATTTAGAATGGAACGGTGTTATTCGCACTGTTAATATGGTGAGATATTGAATGAGTGTATTTCGCATAATGAGATTATGTGGAACAAGGACACAGACACAATATGAATTTCTAATAATTTCCGTTAAGTATAGAAATTCTAATTGAGTCTACCGATGGTCATATATAGAATGATCTTAATCCTGAGTTCTTAACAGACTCCTATTTATGGATTTGTGTCTTTTGATTTACTCGGTACGGATTCCGAGACCCTGAATCCTATTCCTTGTATTTTGGAGACATGATGAAGTA
>NW_010364428.1:92061-123719 GCF_000414095.1 Morus notabilis | reverse complement strand
CACTTCACAGTTTAGAAGTAATTTATGTCTATAATTTCGAGAGTGCAATTCCAAGTTTATAGTGGAGTAACTATTGGAATTAATAGAATTAATTAATTAATTAAAGTGTTTAATTGATTATTAATTTTATTGGAGCTCGGGATTATAGGTCCATTAGTCCTCGCGTCGTCCTAGTAATTCTACCAGACACAGAGGGTAAAATGGGAAATTTTAGAATTAAGGAATTCTATAAATTAAATACTCGAAAATAATTAATTGAGAATTAATTATTATTTAAATAATGTGATTTTTTAAATTTGAATTTGAACACATCTAGATTTATCCATTTAAACTTATTTGATAAGTTGTTTAATTTAGAATTCAAATTAATTTAAGTTTGACTTAAATTGGAATTTGAATTTGAGTCCAAATTGGACTACAGGATAAAGGATGATTTTCTCTTCCTTCCCTATCCAGTATTGGCGCCACACACAGGGATAGGAATCCCTAGCATGGCCGGCCATATAGGATAGAGGAAAAGAGGAGATTTTGTTTAAAATTCAAATAGGAGATAATTAACAAGCTTTATCTTAGAGATAGAGATTGGATTCCTTCTACTCTATAAATACTATTTTTGAGACAATTTTTGGAATGGTTTTATGCCCTAATTTTAGAGGTAGTCGAAATTTCTCTATAGAAAGAAGGAAACAATTTTTCTGCCCTAAGTGTTAAGGCTGGCCGAAATTCTCAAGAGAGAAAGGAAGGAAAAATTTTTTCTCCAAAAATTCCACATCGTGCATGTGATGGCGTTTGCGAAAATTCGAGTGTTTATTGTAACCCGTTTTGTCTCATGTGTGCCCACACACACGTCTTCGTGGATTCTAAGAATTGATATGGAAGACATTGGTTTTCTAAACACAAAGATTGGAGCAAGGACTGTTCGTGGTCAAAGAATTCAAGTTATCATCCAAGTCGGCTTCCAGGTATTTTTCCTGATTGAGTTCTTGATATATATAAGTTAATGAGATTAATTTATTCGTGCATAAATTAATATAATCTATAGAGTATCTCAAAAGTTTTATGAAAATTTTTGTTATACACGATCCGCCTCTCCCCCGCACCACCACGCTTCCGCATCCGAATTCGATTCGGAGACCAGCACATGGAACCCCACCCCGCGCCCCTACCCGCACAGTGCGGGTTGGGCATAATTAAAACTAAAAATTAAATAAAAAATTGGAAACCCGTAATTTTTGAGTAGAGTCGGCTCGGCTCGGCTGGGTTCGTTGGGTTCGGGATAATTTCTTACAGCCCTAACTAAAACTTTATTTTCATGCTCAACTTAAATTTTTTATTTTTCATGTACTAAACTAAACTTGTATAGGAATAATAAGTCAATAAAAAAAAATTTAAGAAATTTTGTTCCAAAATAATTTAGAACTCGTTCCAAAATAATTTATTTTTTATATAAAAATAAAAATAAAAATGTTTTCAATTTCAGACATAAATCATTTTTAAAAATGCGTTTAGTAGTTTTATTAAGAGATTGTTTTCAGTATAAAAAAATATATTAATGTCTCTCTCTTTGCTCAAGAGAGAAGAAAACGGAAATAAAAAATGAAATACAACTAAAGTCGTTTTTCATTTCTCTTTTATTTTACACTAAATTAAAAAATCATTTTCATTTCTATTTTTTATCTTTAATTGTGTCAAATACCATTTTTTTATGTTTTCATTTTTTTTTCTCAAAAAACCTGAAAATAAAAACAAAATCTAACTTCAAACGCAGCCTTCAAATCTATTTGTCCAAAAAAAATACACAGGCTTTCAACTAACTGTATATATAGATAAACAGTGCAAAATTGGTCACATCATGTATAATAAAATCCAACACACCACACCATTGAACCTTAAACCGATTTAAAAAAAAAAAAAAAAATCCGACCCGTCACTTAAATGGTACGACTTTTCCGATTTACTGGACGTTATGTCGCCGCATATGATGACGCGGCAATATAACAACACGACGCGTGTCCTGACAACTGAACTTTTCAATGATTCGAATGCACACGTTTCAAGCCTATCGACCTCCACCAAATATGTTACCATACCGAACTTACGCGATCCTTGAGCCTGAGGTTCCCATGAGTTTGTTTGTCTTTTCGATAGGAAATTAAAAAAAAAAAAAGAAAAAAAAAAAAAGAAAAAGAAACAAAACGTTGTTATCAGCTTAAATGGAGTCCCATTTTCCAAATTGTATACTAAAACCTTGGAAAGCGATAGCGAAAGCGAAAGTGGTGACTTAAAAGAGAAAAATACTTAGAACAAAGTTTCATTTTCTTTCTTGTTCACAAAAGAATCTTCGAACAAAGTTTTGCGATATCATCTCATTTGTTTCTGGCTTCTCTATATTTGACAACGAAGAAGCAACTAATTTTAGCAAAGAAACCATTTTTCGAGGGTCCGAGGAAAACATAAATTCTCGGAAATACTGAACTCGGTTGAGAATTTAATATAAATCGTCTGAGAAAACCAAACAATGGCGGCAGAGTTGATGTCGTCGACAATGTCTGGACAGCCGGCGACGCTGATTCTGACGTCGGGAGCGAGCGGGAGGATTAGAGCGATCTTCTCATTACAAGCGCTGCGGAGCCTGTTGATGCTGATAAACGCCGTCGTTTTGCTATTGCTTCTGCCGTTCCGTGGCCGGAGGCGAACGATGTCTTCCTCTTCGTCGTCGTCGTCGGGGGAGAAGGTCGAGAAACAAGAGGTGAGGAAAGGAGCTGTGGTGCGCGTGCCGGCGGCGATCGTGCCATCGAGGAGGGCGGCGGCGGCGGCTGTGGCGGCGGATCAGGAGGTGGCGGCGAGGAGGTCGATGGCGGTAAGGCGGGTTCTTCAGGATAAGGGTGAGAGTTCGGTTAGGGATTTCGAGGTTTTTGTTACGGCGAGAGGTGATAACATTTTTACGCAGTCCTGGACTCCTGCTGCCATTGAAACTAGGTATTTTTTCTTTTCAATTAATCTTTTTCGTTGAAAATGCTTTTGAATTTTCTAGGAGATCATATATATCAGAAAATCTTTTTAATTAAATTGATCGTTCCCCTTTTTTTATTCTCTATTTTTTGGTTTATTATTAGGTTCTTTGTTAGATAATCGGTGTCCTAGTCGAATGTAGTTCGAAGAATATTGTCATTTCCAACTCATGATAAACTGGCATATTCGTTACTTTTAATCCCCACCACCAAACAAAAAGCAATACTTTAGGCTAAGCGAGGCAGCAATGGCAATATTTTTTTTATTTTTATTTATTTTTATCTACTTTGTAGTCTCTTTTTTAAGGTTCATGTCCGATCAACTGTATGGCGGTGGATTTTGTGGTCTGATGGGAGCAGAACTTATCCATCTTTTGTGTAAAATTGGTTACGTCTTGGACCTTTAATTTTCTGTATAAAAGGAATTAAGAATGGGATGACAGTAATCCTTTTAGCAGGAAAAACAAATGTGGTTTCGGCTTTTTAGTATTTGATTAGAATATGTATTTCAAAATCAAATATATCATTTGATGAAAATCATTGTGGGGGACCTGTCAGTTCCGTTGTCAGGATATCGTGGGAATGATCAGACTGAGTATATGCTCCTTGTTTGTATTGATTTTATTGACTTTTTTTTTTTTTTTTTTTTTGAAGCAGATTATATCTTATTGACTTTGCATTTTAAATGAAGTTGAGTTTAGAAGGGATATGTATTATCAAACTGCGTGACATGTCTTCACATTGTTTGCGTGATGGAACTTGCAGCTTTGCATGAAATGAGTACATAAAAGACACGTAGGCCTCCTTCATTTCACCGATTTTAATTTTAGTTACTGATTTTTATAATTAAAAACTCTTAAAAAATGTTATATTTAACTTTTTTTTACTACAATTAAAAACTTTTAAAAAATATCACATCTTAACTTAAATTAAAAATTCAAATTCGTAAAGTAAAATGACCGTATTCTTATTTGATCATTCCTGTGACATTTTGCAATTTTTTAGCATATCTTTATCCCAAGGGAATAATATACTGACTCTTAAGCAGGTCCCCACTGTAAGTTCCCTACTGCAGGGCCGTGCCCCAAGAATTGCAATGCCCGAGTAAAGCTATCCATTTCTTCTTTTTGTTGTGTCTGTTTATTTTTATTTCCAACAATTTATTTATTTATTTTTTTTTTGTGGTCCCTTCTCTCCTTGTCCTTTTTTTTTTTTGTCTCCGTTTAAATGCACTTCTATCGAATCAAGTACATTTTTTTTCTTTACAATTTGATTGATGGATTCTAGGATTTATAGTACACAGTTTGTGGGCATCAGCTCATGGACAATTGTCTCTGCTTTAGGAAGTGTTATAAATGTCCAGAACAAAACTACAAAATTTTCAAGTAAAGAATAAAAAAAGTACCAATCAACACGTAAATTGCAAGGTGAGTATTTTTGCTTCAGTTTATGCCGCTTTTGGCAGTGTAGTTTTGATTCTTTTGCTTCAAACCATTTCGTTTGGCGAATTATGGAACATTATCATACATAAGATTGATATTTGTAGATATATTCTCAACCAAGTCTGTTGTCTTAACTGTTTTCTTTGAAATCATAGGAGGAAACAGATAAAACAAAAATAAATAAAGTCTCTAAAACATTTTTCTAATGAACTAGCACAGAGAAATAATAGTCATATCTTTGGCTTGAAACTACATTCATAAGACATGCAAATGCTTGCTTTGTAGAGTTTTATAATACGTGCACTTTCTGGTTTGTGTTTGTCAAGTTTAAGGCAAAATGTCGATGCTAAAATAATTTGTTCACATCTGATCTAGTCTGTCTGCAACTTTCACGGGCCTTATGCTCAAATTAGTATAGTTGATATAATGTCTTCTCTCTTTCAAAAGAAAATAATGTATGTTTCTTCTCTTGTTTACCCAGTATAGCATAGGCTTAAAATCATGTGCGCTTAAGTTTTGGAACCTTTGATAAGAGCCAGTCGGCAATCACCTTTAGCTTTTTTTTTTATTATTATTTTATATATATATATATTATTATAACAGTTAATTTTTCACAATGTTTAAGTCACTGATCTGCTTCTGTATTACCCTGTAATTTTTACTCTTCAGTTCCGTTCTGCCTTTTTTTTTTCTTTATGTAAGTTGCAAAGTATTGAAGGACATATGGCATGCAAAATTTAATGTGGTCTAGACCTAGGAGCCTGGTGTTCTCATTGAGTTTCCATAATTACTATGGACCACGCAGAACAAATGGCTTATGGTCCTGCACCCACAAATTTTGTGTACTCACTAATGAAGCTTTTCCTAATATATTTGCAATGCTGCATCTATTTTGCACGTTGAGCGCATGCAATTTCTATGATCTGAATTCTTTGGAATTCTGTACTATTAATGAATATACACACACGTATTGATTCTCAACATTCTTATACTAAAATACTCAATATATTTTCTCGACTTTACAGGGGCCTTGTTGTTCTTTTGCATGGCCTGAATGAACACAGGTATGTCAGTTGTTCGAATCCTCTGCTTGGAAGTATGTTTCTAGTTAATTGAATTCGGTGATATAGTGTTTTGAACATTTCTATATTCTTTGCAGTGGTAGATACAGTGATTTTGCGAAGCGGCTGAATGCCAACGGGTATAAGGTTTATGGAATCGATTGGATTGGTATGTCTAGAAACCATTTGAAAAACTTAATGTCTCTGTGCCTGATTGAGGGTGCTACAAAGACAGTCCTAGTAAACTTATTGATCATAATGCTAGATATATTCCATTTAAACTCTCATACTGAGTTGGGTATCAATTTTATTTACTTCTCGTGAATTTAACTTTTTGAGTGAGCCAAAATTTATTTTTTCCTTGTCAGATGACACGAGGAGTTACAAAATAAATTAGTGATCGTTAGCCATTTTACCCATTAATCTTAATGGTCACTTTTAACTGTGTACAAGGGATCATGAACATGATCGTTTACAACTGTACTTCTGTTGCATAATCTGATTTGGATTCTTTGTAGTGTAGTAAGTAGTTTTCGTTTTTAGAAAGAGCCATTGTCGTGCAGAGATTTTAGTGGGAGCTCAAATATATAATTTAAACTTAAAAGTTCTTTAGAAAATAACAAGCTCTAAGATGCTTCCAAGTTTTTCTTTCAGGTTTCAGCCTTCTTCGCCACTATAATTTTTTTTTTTTTTTTAGTTCTACTTGATTACATTTTATTTGCAATAAGTTCTCATCAGCATCTTTTATTGTTGTCGTATAGGCCATGGTGGGAGCGATGGTCTCCATGCATATGTTCATTCTCTAGATTATGCTGTTGCAGATATGGTATGTACTCGAGGTTCAACAACTAGAATTTAAATAAATAAATAAAAATGAAGAAGAAAAAAAGGAAAGCAAAAGCATCCTTTGTTTTTATAGTTCTACTTATTAATTTCTAATTTGTTTTATGAAGCAAAAGAATCTCAAGGGTTTTATGATTCCACTTATAATGTCTTAACTTGTTTTATGCAGAAATCATTTCTTGAGAAGGTATTAGCTGACAATCCCGGACTTCCTTGTTTCTGCTTTGGACACTCCACGGGTGGAGCCATAATCCTTAAGGTAAGGTTTATAGCCCTGTACAAAAATTATTTAGCAGTACCTTTTAGGTGTTAACCATTCGTGGATAATTAATATCTAAAGTGCCAACGTGTGTTATTTTTCATCAACGTTTTTAGGCCATGCTTGACCCGAAAGTTGAAGCCCGTGTAGCCGGTGTCGCGCTGACATCCCCCGCAGTTGGAGTACAGCCATCCCATCCAATTTTCGTGGTGAGAATAGTCTTTTATACCACATCTACAATCGCCTGTTTTGAGTGTCCAACCAATGCATGAAAGGAAGAACAACACTAAAATGAGTTTACATTTCACCATGCTAGGTTCTTGCTCCAATTGTCTCATTTTTGCTACCAAGATACCAAGTTAGTGCAGCAAACAAAAAGGGCGTGCAGGTTTCTCGCGACCCGGAGGCTTTACTTGCGAAGTACTCAGACCCTCTAGTGTACACAGGGTCCATCAGAGCGAGGACCGGTTATGAGATTCTTAGAATTACTTCTTATTTGCAGAAGAATCTTACAAAACTGAGAGTCCCATTTCTGGTTCTCCATGGTAGTGCAGATACTGTTACGGATCCTGAAGCCTCTCAAAAACTGTATGAAGAGGCTTTGTCAACTGACAAAACAATCAAGTTGTTTGACGGATTATTACATGATCTGCTTTTTGAGCCAGAACGAGAAAGTATTATGCAGGATGTAATTGAATGGTTCAATAATAGGCTCTATAGTTAGGTAGGAAAAAGCGTTTGGGGAGCGCTTTGCAGCGGAAACAAATATCTTAATTGATTTTTAATTGATTGAAACAAAGTACTTGGAGTTTTATGTAAGCGTCATAAAATAGGAAAAAGTGTTTAGGATCCTCCCTTGCGGACTAAGCAGCTGGTTATGTAAGCGTCATAATCCCATTCATTGCTTTCAATGATACTTAGAAGTAGTGTCATTAACCTTTTTATTTGTGTATTTTACTTTTTTTCAGAGGTTACGCCCTGCATTTTGAAGTCCTGAATCCCAACAAAATACCTAAAAAAAGAAAAAATTAAAAATTTTAGTTTAAATAAAAAATTAAACAAAATCCTAATCACTATATGAATTGCGCTAAGTTAGGGTTAGCCAATGGAAGCGGGTTCAGTCAGTGGTGGTCACAAATCCAGAGGCGTCGTATGTTAAGCTTATGATGTTCGGATCACTACCTATATAACTTGTCATGTTAAGCCTCATGAATTATATGAATTAAATGTTTTCTATACGAGAAATTAAGATATATTACAGAATTTTGGTATGTATTGATTTAAAAGATTTCATGTGTTATTTAATACTCCTCGCCCATTTTTTGTTTAAAATTTGCATCCCTTGGCTTAAAATAAATCATTAGTCATTATATAAATTTTATGATTTTTTTTTTATGTTTCATTTGAAAGTTCTGTTTCAATTCTTTTTATCCTATTTTTAATTTATAATACATTATTATGTATTCTAAATCTTTTAATTAACCTACATAAGAGCTATCTGAACGTTTGACATATGAGCAATGAATTCCAAGAATTCTAATTAATTAAAAAGTAATAAAATTTTCCTATCCTTAGTTGAATTAGGTTTAAAATAATTAATATTATTTTACTTTACAGAAAAATACTCAAAACACACACTAGTTTTGCTTAAATACCAATTTTGCTCTTCATATTATACAAATGTCTAGAACATCTCGTGTGTTCTTAAAATTAGACTCTAAATACCACATGAAGCAATTAAATTTTTTAAGATACTAAAATTAGCCTTCCCAATCTATATCAAGTATTGTATCAGGTGTTGGTTCAAATATGAATTAACTAAAAAAATTAAATAAAAATTTAATGTGTTCAAATAAAAATATTCAATCAAATATATAAATACGTCAATTATTTTGAGAACTTTTTAAGATGAATTTTATTTAATATTTTGGCTTAATAATTTGAGAGAAGGTATGTATGACAAAATCGTAATTGAGAGGGTTGTTTGAACAAAAAAATTCTTAATTAGGAACACATTTTGAGAAAAAAATATTTTAACGGGTCATTTTTTATATAGCTTAGATTATATCTAAAAATATTTTAGAAGGGAATAATTTGAAAGAAAAACTGTTTTCATAAGAATAAATTAGAGAAAAAATCAATTAGGTATATTTACAGTAGATTTAATAAGAAAGGATCAAAAGAACAATAGAAAATAAAATAATTTAAGATTGGATTTTGTGAGGATATATTTGAAATTTTTATTTCTAAAGGGAGCATATATGAAAAAGTTTTAAAAAAAAACATGTACTAAAAATCAAATATGAAAACTTCAGGAGGGGAATATGAAAACTTCAGAATCATTCTGAGACCGATTTCGAAATTGCGTTTGGTTGGTTTTTTAAGAGATTGCTTTGAGTGTAATAAAAAAGTGAAATCGTGTTTATTAATTAATACATTATAATATTGTTGATAAGTACTAAAAAATGAAAACAGACAAGTAAAAATAACTTTCAACTGTTTTCTAATTTCTTCACAAAAACCATTCTCACTATTTTCGTTTTCATTTTCATTTTCAAAGCATTTGTTAAACAAATGTCGTTTCGTTTTCATTTTCATTTTTTACTATGTGAAAACCGTTTTCAAAAACGGTTCTAAACACGCATTTAAGGTGCGGAGTCCGCCCTGATACGTGGGGACAAGTGTCGCAAGCTAGTTCTAGCAGTAACACTGTGAGACAAACTAGAAAAATAGGCCGCCAAGTAGCAGAATGCAGTCTATTTTCCTCAAGCCACACTAATTTCTACTCGTGTTTTCCAGTTTCAGCTAATGAGCGAGCGAGCTTGCTCGCATTCGCATACTTGTGATTGAGGCTCAATGTTTGTGACTCGTAAGTGAGCTAGAGGTTCAACTAGCATATGCCTCTCTTGCTTGTCAAAATTTGTGGCTTGTTTAGTTCATAGATTTGAACAGAAAATTAAAAAAATTAAAATTTTATATGAAATAAAATACTATAGTAAAAAAAAATTAAACTATGGTTTAAACCGGTGAAATAAACAAGCCATTAGTCATTTTTGACCAATAAATTTATAGAACTAGGCATGGAATATTTAAAATTAGTTTTGACTAGTTAATTATATTTGAGAAAATTGGAACTTACTCTTAGAGTTTATGAGTTTAAATTTTTACTTTTTACTTTTAATTAGTATACCTTGATTAGTATAATTATTTAACTAAAAATGATATTAACTAATAGTAAAATCAAAAATCTAAATTCGTGCGCTCTAAATAATATTTGTCTATTTTTCCCTTAATATTTCTTGCGAAGAATAGGAAAATGTCTCGTGCTTAACTTTTTGTTTGGTTGGGGAGGAGAATTTAGACTTGCGACCACCATATTGAAAGCGGGCCAGAAATTACCCACTACGCATGTGAAATCTATATAGTTAAAAGAATGTCATACATATTTCAGCAAAATAAATCCATACACGTGTTTTAAGACACATAAAATGATATCCACTAGGAATTATATTTTTCCTTGAAATCTAAATTTATTATTTTAATACTATAGCAATAAATTATAATGTACAAGAGGATATAAAACACTTTTCATAACTTTCTGCTACTAAAAAACATGCATCTCACATATATATGGTGGTGGTATAACAAACATAAGAATACTCCCTCACCTATCATCCTAGAATCAATTTCAATTTTCCGCTATGAGGTTGAAAATATGCCTTTTACCGACTCATCAATTTTGGGTTGGGCTTACGTGCCTTTAGACTACCCGATGCTAGATGACAAAAGCATGAGCCAGATCCCTTTCATTTCACGGACGTCTTGATTACCTGGCCATTGGAGTAAGGTGCGTTTGTTTGATTGCAGTGAGAGAATGATAATAGAAACAGAAATAAAAATGATAATATAATAGAATTGAAAGAAAAGATGATTCATTTATTTAGTTCTACTTTTATAAATGCAATGGAATGAGATATGAATATTTTCATGTTGATAAAATTACTCCTCATATTAATATAACTAATATCATATATATTAATATAATCATTTAATAACTAATATATATATAATTATAAGGATATCATATATATAATTATACTTATAGTTATATATATTTATTATTATAATACAATCATAATATATAATATAATAAAATTATGATATTGTGATTATTTTATATTATAATGTTACAACTATACTATATTATATTATTATTATAACTAAGATATTATTAATGAAAACATCACATCTATATCCTATAAAATAAAATAAAATAATATTATATTATATTATATTATTTATAAAATATATAATTATTAAAATAATAAGGGTGCCGAAAGTCTCAGCCTTCACCCGTTAGAACCAAACACGCGGAGTATCTCAGCCTACAGTGTGGTTAGGTCTGCTCAGCTCATCAGATATATCACCATGAATCCCAACACTCACATTAAATCTATGATCTATGATTGAAGGGGGGGGGGAATATTTGTATCTCACAAGAAGTTTGCATTTTTAAGCCCTATACACGCAGATATGTTGGTTTAAGCATACTAGAATGTTGAGTGATAGAAGTTTGTCTCTTCTGAAACGCAAATCAAACAAAAGGCGAATTGGAGAAAAAGTATGGTTGCAAAGAATGATGATCCTTGAGCAGACATTTCCCTGTATGGGGGATGTTTTCCAGAAGCAATAGGTGGCCTAACATTTTCAGACAATGGAATTTGAATCTATCCTTGCTATAAATGACAGATTATTGGAGGCTATGTTTACAATAGTTTGTGATGCGCAGGGTGTAGATCCATTTAGTTATCCTTGAATGCAATTAGAGGGTGCAACGTTTAAGAGGTAACTGAGCTGCTGTATAAATGAATTTGCGTATTTTCAAAATTTTCTTTGCCCATGGCTAAGGAATTGACAGATGAAAATTGCTTGTTTGAGCTACCTGGCTCTGATCATCTTTAAATGGTATGGAAAGTCTGCAGGAAAAACCAATTCACAAATATTTCGAACCACAAGATTATGCAACATTTTATTGCAAAGAGAAAGGTACCAATAGATTGTTGACTGCAGATAAGCTTGCAGTGAGGTATTACGCTCATTTAAAATGATATGTGAAAATGTAATTCTTGGATTTCAATTTTAATCCCAACTTTATGATATCTGTTATAGTGGTATTGAGTTGTTATCCTTTTATTCGTTTAGATAATTTTTTTAATAGCAATCAATGTAATAATTTCAGAAACACTGATCAATGAAAGAATGAAAACTCACATTCCTTCGATGTTAAAAAGTTGGATTGGAGTACTTGAAGTCATTGAGGACATCTGTTATAATGGCGGATATGCCGGGAGAATGGAAGTTTTGCTAAGACTAAAGCAGCCCTAAGCTACTAAACATCCATCTAGCAAAGAAGATTGCAGCTCCAAAATTGGCAATATTTCCTCTTCGTGTATTCATTATGCTCAAGTACGTAAAAATAGCATAGACAGGTCTATGATCCGACAATCGGAATTCGCCTCTACCGTAAGGAGTTTGCTTCAGTCCCTTTCCAAACCATATTATTCGATCGCACCTGCAAAACCATCCATGGATCATCTTACCATGCTGGCGCACGTCTCTTTGGGTACTTTTGCCCGTTCTGATTGCAGCCAAAATAAGATTCTGAATTTGTGTAGTACTTGTAAACAGTGGCGGAGTCAGTCTTTTACTTCAGTAAGGGCGCACACTAAATTTTTTTTAACAAATTATCTTAGTAGGAGCATATAAGAAAATATATTTATTTTAATAGACGCATATATTATTTTAATGAGAATTTAAGTGTAAAATTTAAAAATTTTCACTGAGCTGTACTGCTTGTAAGTAGGAGCAAAGTCTATTCCTCCTTAACTCCAACCATAGAATACATGTCCCTCCTTGAGCTCTCCTTTAGGCTTTGTAAATTTAATGGGAATTTAAACGAAATAAGTTAGCATAACAATTGAGATATATGATTTATGAGAAGATTTATTTTCACAGAAGAAAAACTTTCCTACCGAAGCTTCCCAACTCGTTAAGGCCCTCATCCTTTTCCGGCAAAATATTCGACTCTTGTTTTTCTACTAGAAGACGCGTCAAGTCCTCGGGTAACTGGATTCTATAGTTCATATCTCCAAGCCATATTACACAGCTTCATGTGAAGAGACAATATTTTCAATGTATATATACATATATATGCTCGGTTTATAGAAACATTAGAGGTTTCTAATATTGTTTTTTTCTTTCTTTTTTTTTTTGACGGAAGGTACATGAGATTGTTGAGATGCACATGCATTGATTTTTCAGTAGAGTTTAAGGTCTCATTCATTTCGCTGATTTGAGTTTTGCTACAGTAAAAACCTTTCAGAAACAATCACATCTAACTTTTTTACTACAGTAAAAAGCACTCATATAAAATCACATCTCAACTCGAATTAAAAACTCGAATAAGTAAACTAAACGGACCCTAAAATAACTCTCGGATCCAAATATTGACTATCTAAAACTCCCACGTTAATCGCAACATTTTTTTTTCTTTTCCTGATGACAAAAGGGATTAATGGTGTCTGCAAACTTTTAGGGTATGTTTGGTTGGGGGGAATGGAAAGAAATGGAAAGGAATCAAGGTTCATTCTCATGTTTGGTTGGTTTTAAGAAAAGGAATGACCATTCAAAATGGAATGACTTTTCCATCAAATAGGTGAATCATCATTCCTCCCTCATATGAGAGGAATGCCCATTCCAAGCTCTTTTAATTTTCTTTTCCATCATTACTCTTAAATATTATAATTATAAATATTATAATATTAATATCCATAATATAATTAATATTATATTATAATAATTTATATTATAATGTAATAGTATCTTAAAACAGATAATAAAATACATTATAATTATATACGTATATTATAATATACCATATTTAATATTATAATTATATTTATTATTAATATAATATACAATATAATCGAGGGTGTAGATCCATTTAGTTATCCTTGAATGCAATTAGAGGGTGCAACGTTTAAGAGGTAACTGAGCTGCTGTATAAATGAATTTGCGTATTTTCAAAATTTTCTTTGCCCATGGCTAAGGAATTGACAGATGAAAATTGCTTGTTTGAGCTACCTGGCTCTGATCATCTTTAAATGGTATGGAAAGTCTGCAGGAAAAACCAATTCACAAATATTTCGAACCACAAGATTATGCAACATTTTATTGCAAAGAGAAAGGTACCAATAGATTGTTGACTGCAGATAAGCTTGCAGTGAGGTATTACGCTCATTTAAAATGATATGTGAAAATGTAATTCTTGGATTTCAATTTTAATCCCAACTTTATGATATCTGTTATAGTGGTATTGAGTTGTTATCCTTTTATTCGTTTAGATAATTTTTTTAATAGCAATCAATGTAATAATTTCAGAAACACTGATCAATGAAAGAATGAAAACTCACATTCCTTCGATGTTAAAAAGTTGGATTGGAGTACTTGAAGTCATTGAGGACATCTGTTATAATGGCGGATATGCCGGGAGAATGGAAGTTTTGCTAAGACTAAAGCAGCCCTAAGCTACTAAACATCCATCTAGCAAAGAAGATTGCAGCTCCAAAATTGGCAATATTTCCTCTTCGTGTATTCATTATGCTCAAGTACGTAAAAATAGCATAGACAGGTCTATGATCCGACAATCGGAATTCGCCTCTACCGTAAGGAGTTTGCTTCAGTCCCTTTCCAAACCATATTATTCGATCGCACCTGCAAAACCATCCATGGATCATCTTACCATGCTGGCGCACGTCTCTTTGGGTACTTTTGCCCGTTCTGATTGCAGCCAAAATAAGATTCTGAATTTGTGTAGTACTTGTAAACAGTGGCGGAGTCAGTCTTTTACTTCAGTAAGGGCGCACACTAAATTTTTTTTAACAAATTATCTTAGTAGGAGCATATAAGAAAATATATTTATTTTAATAGACGCATATATTATTTTAATGAGAATTTAAGTGTAAAATTTAAAAATTTTCACTGAGCTGTACTGCTTGTAAGTAGGAGCAAAGTCTATTCCTCCTTAACTCCAACCATAGAATACATGTCCCTCCTTGAGCTCTCCTTTAGGCTTTGTAAATTTAATGGGAATTTAAACGAAATAAGTTAGCATAACAATTGAGATATATGATTTATGAGAAGATTTATTTTCACAGAAGAAAAACTTTCCTACCGAAGCTTCCCAACTCGTTAAGGCCCTCATCCTTTTCCGGCAAAATATTCGACTCTTGTTTTTCTACTAGAAGACGCGTCAAGTCCTCGGGTAACTGGATTCTATAGTTCATATCTCCAAGCCATATTACACAGCTTCATGTGAAGAGACAATATTTTCAATGTATATATACATATATATGCTCGGTTTATAGAAACATTAGAGGTTTCTAATATTGTTTTTTTCTTTCTTTTTTTTTTTGACGGAAGGTACATGAGATTGTTGAGATGCACATGCATTGATTTTTCAGTAGAGTTTAAGGTCTCATTCATTTCGCTGATTTGAGTTTTGCTACAGTAAAAACCTTTCAGAAACAATCACATCTAACTTTTTTACTACAGTAAAAAGCACTCATATAAAATCACATCTCAACTCGAATTAAAAACTCGAATAAGTAAACTAAACGGACCCTAAAATAACTCTCGGATCCAAATATTGACTATCTAAAACTCCCACGTTAATCGCAACATTTTTTTTTCTTTTCCTGATGACAAAAGGGATTAATGGTGTCTGCAAACTTTTAGGGTATGTTTGGTTGGGGGGAATGGAAAGAAATGGAAAGGAATCAAGGTTCATTCTCATGTTTGGTTGGTTTTAAGAAAAGGAATGACCATTCAAAATGGAATGACTTTTCCATCAAATAGGTGAATCATCATTCCTCCCTCATATGAGAGGAATGCCCATTCCAAGCTCTTTTAATTTTCTTTTCCATCATTACTCTTAAATATTATAATTATAAATATTATAATATTAATATCCATAATATAATTAATATTATATTATAATAATTTATATTATAATGTAATAGTATCTTAAAACAGATAATAAAATACATTATAATTATATACGTATATTATAATATACCATATTTAATATTATAATTATATTTATTATTAATATAATATACAATATAATCGTCATATTATAATTAATAATTATTATTATAATTATATTTATCATTATAATATAATATAATTGTGATATTGTAATAAATAATTATAATAATAATTAGGATAGTAGTATTTTTTATAAAATTAAATGTGGCTCGACCTTGAACAGTTGGCCCACCCAGCGGCACTCAAGCAATGAATAAGGCCTACTTAAAAAAAGTGCACGTGTAAAATGTAACAATAACAACATATCACAGATTGTTCTTCAGGGTAGGATTACCGAGCTACCAGTAATACTAAAAAATCACCAGAAACTAAATTGATACCGAACATTAAAACCTAATTCTATGTACTCATTTGAGTAATTTTGCGAGTGTAATGTCTTTTGCAAATTCATACCGAACATTAACTTTACTTAACAAAGGTGTGAAGTAGAACTATACATAGCAAATCCATGTACCTCAGAGTCAGTATAAAGATAAATCCATTTGTCAAACCAATTAAATGTTTGATAATTTCGATCCCACATTTTCTTCAGCCAAGATGGCATTTGCCTCATGATCAAATGTTTTGCAAAGAATTTCATAGCTTTTCTGAATCCCTATCTGCACAATCAATTAAACCGTTTAAAAACGTAACCAATAATCATTTCACAAAAATCTCATTCATAGCATCTAAATGCACTCTCTCAAATTTTTACATGCACTGCCTGTCCAATTGCCATTGATCCCTTACCGATGGATCAACTCTTGATGGTGATATTGTTGATACAAGATATCTGCAGAAACAACAAAAAAATTCAGCCTTTTGAAAGAAACATGATATCAAGTTGAGTTAAAGAAATTTGAATGAGAATTTGAAACTGCCAAGTAATGACGTAACAATATCAGACAAGGACATGAGCCTTACAAAGGCACTAAGGCATACCAAAATGCAAAAGCAAGTAAATTTCGAGCAGGCCACGAGGTTTTCTTTCTCTTATTTTTCTGAGGGTGGGATGCGTAGGTTATACTATAAAGGATTTGTTGGAGGAGAAACGAAAACAGAACCTAAAACTAAAACATTGACATAATATGCAAAGAACTGCTCAGTGTCATTTAACTTGAACTTCTTCAAAAAAAAAAAAAATAATAATAAAAAAATAAAAAAAAGGATATATCCGCCCTGTCACACATTAAAAAAAAAAAAAAAAAGGTTTTACCTCAGATTATTCACGTAGAAGTTCATAGCACCCAAGTTTGCTTTTTGAACCGTCAACAGCACAGCGCCCATTTGGTTCTACAAAAGATAAAAGTGCTCAATATTTAATGCCTAGATGCTAATCTGCATATAATCCTCACAATTTGGTATTGGGAAAAATTTATAAAACCATACTCAGGAGGAAACTACAGACACTAGTGATCTCATACAAAACCCAATGTGCATTCAGTGCTAAAAATTTTGAGATACTCTTTTTCAATCATAATCATATCAAGCTCCTAAACAATAACCTTCTGCTCCTAGTATCTATTTTCTATCAAGTAAGAACATAAAAACATAAGAATAAGAGCACCTTTTGAGCAATAAGTTCGATTAATTGCATTAGAAACTTGCCCAGTCCCTTCCCTTGCACACGAGACTCCAGTTGCAATTCGTAAACGTAAAGAACTGGCAACTCTTCCTCTATGACAAATCGATAATGTACAAATCCGACCAAGGGTCTTCTATCTGCCCGACAATTAGTAAAACTTCTTTCCAATCGAGAGGATGATTTACATGCATTTGCATTCAAAGCCTCATACACAAATATATAACGTGCTTCACATGCAACCATTTCCCTGCGCTTTACCTTTTCTTCCACTGGCCACTCAAACCCATAAGGTCCTTCCATATTGACCTACAGACTTACCAAGATTCAGCTAACCATATCCATTTGGAATAAAGAAAATAAAGGTATATTAAGGTAAGATGGCAAAATGAATGACGTTGTATTATAATACCTTAAGGAGGTTTTGGATGTAATTTTTAAGATGAAAAGAGAGTTCATCACCACGTCCAGATTCGAAGTATACAGAAAGGTCTAGCAATCAGATAAATTCACAAGAATCAGATCAAATGTGTAATCTTAAAAAGACTAGGGAACACATTGCCGTAGCAAACATAGTAGCAATAAAGGGACAAAAGGAATATTATGCAAACGAATGAAGTATTGTTGAACTCCAAACCATCAAACCTAAAAAGGAAAATGGTCTCCACACGTTAGAACAGAATAAGAACTTGTGGAAGAATGTGTTTTACACATGTATAGACTAAATTAGGAAAGTTTGAATATAATAGTTAGTTTCCCTAGAATTAGGTTGATTTGGTTAGTTTCCTCTTTTAGTGTGATATCCCACAGATTATGGGATGTGATTGCTCATAGGAAAGGGGTCCGTGGATGCACTGAACATCCAATTCAGAGATATGTTGCATATGGAAAACTGTCTCCATCCTACAAGGCATTTGTCACTATTCTGGATAGTGTCAAAATGCCTGAATCTATTCAGGAGGCTCTTATGAGGCCGGAATGGAAGAAAGCAGTAGAAGAGGAGGTTCGGGCCTTAGAGAACAATAATACTTGGGTCCTGACACCATTACCACCAAGTAAAAATCCTGTTGGGTGCAAATGGATTTTCACTATCAAGTACAAGGCTGATGGAAGTGTAGACAGGTTCAAGGCAAGACTTGTGGCAAAGGGGTTCACCCAATCCTACGGAATTGACTATCAAGAGGCTTTCGCACCGGTGGCCAAACTAAACACAGTTCGAGTGTTACTCTCCTTGGCAGTAAATCAAGATTGGCCATTATATCAGCTTGATGTCAAGAACGCATTCTTGAATGGAGACCTTGAAGAGGAAGTCTACATGACCATACCTCCTGGGCTAGAAAACAGGTCAAATAAAAAATTAGTGTGCAAATTAAAGAAGTCATTGTATGGCTTGAAGCAGTCTCCTCATGCATGGTTTGACAGGTTTGCTAGAACCTTGACAGACAATGGGTACGTGCAGTGTTAGGCAGATCACACGCTGTTTGTTAAAAGTGGATCAGGAGGAAAAATGTCCATTCTCATAGTCTATGTGGATGACATCATTCTAACTGGAGATGATTCAGAAGAAATTCTTAGGCTAAAAAAGGTAATGGCAACTGAATTCGAGATCAAAGACCTCGGGACACTGAAGTACTTTCTCGGAATGGAGGTGGCTCGTTCAAAAGAGGGAATTGTTATATCCCAAAGGAACTATATCCTAGATTTGCTTAATGAAACAGGGTTTCTTGGCTGCAAACCTATTGATACGCCCATGGATTCTACAAAGAAAATGAATCGAAGTGAAGAAAGTACGCCAGTTGACAAGGGAAGGTATCAAAGACTAGTTGGCAAGCTTATTTACCTCTCACACACTCAACCTGACATTGCTTATTCGGTGAGTGTGGTCAGCCAACATATGAATAATCCAACAGAGGATCATTTAGATTCAGTGAATAGAATCTTGAGATACTTGAAGATGACTCCTGGTCATGGTTTACTCTTCAAGAAGAGTGAAAACAGTGAAGTAGAAATCTACACGGATGCAAGTTGGGCAGGGGAACAAACTGATAGAAGGTCAACTACTGGCTACTGCTCTTATGTTTGGGGCAATCTAGTCACTTTGAGAAGCAAAAAACAAGCTGTGGTTTCCCATAGCAGTGCAGAATCGGAATACTGAGCTCTTGCCCTTGGTATATGCGAAGGAATGTGGTTACAGAGATTGTTAAGAGAACTCAAGGTTGAAGTTCAAGCCTCGGTGAAGATGTTTACTGACAGTCAGGTAGCCGTCAGTATAGCTAAGAATCCGGTGCATCATGATAGGACAAAACATATTGAGATTGATCGTCATTTTATCTCTGAAAAGGTGAACACTGGAATCATTCAGCTCAGCTATATTCCTACAAAATAGCAGATTGCCGATGTTCTCACCAAAGCACTTCCAAGAGCCAGTTTCGATGAGTTGAACTCCAAGCTTGGCTTGTATAACATATACAACTCAGCTTGAGGGGGAGTGTGGAAATAAGGAAACGTGTTAGGAAAATTAAGTTAGGAGATTTAGTTAGTTAGTTTCCTTATTTAGAAAAGATTAGATTTTATTTAATTGTAGTCAAGTTAGGAGATTGTAATCTAGGGTAGTTATTATTTATTTAGAATTCCTGATTTGTAGGAATTCAATTTCCTATTTTGATGGTCTGGTATGCCAGCCCTTAGCCTATATATTAGGATGTAAATTATTGTTTCAATTCAAGAAGAAAATTCATGATTTCTTCAGATGCCCTTTCCAAGTCCTATCCAAACCTACACACCACAAATAATCTTGTTCCTCGCATATTTGGGTGTGTGGCATTTGTTCATGTTCATAGTCAGAACCGGGGAAAATTAGATCCAAGGGCATTAAAATGCGTGTTTGTGGGATATTCTTCAACTCAAAAGGGGTATAAGTGCTATCATTCTCCATCAAAAAGGTTCTATGTCTCAGCTAATGTGACCTTCCATGAACAAGAATCTTATTTCACTGTTCCTTATCTTCAGGGGGAGAATTCAGTAATGGAAGATAAGGATAAGTTCTTGATCTGCCATCTTCACCACTTCCTGTGTCAAGGCAGCCTAGTCCCATGGATGTTTCTACCGAGCCTACTGAAAATGTTCCTCCCACCGAGCCCACTGAAAATCCAAATCCCAAGCCTCCTGTAAACCCACCTACAAATCTAGCCCTTGATAGTGTGAGATTTGGCAAAGGCAAAGTGTTCTCGAGAAGAAAGAAGGTTGTCCCTGAATCTGTGCAAGTCCAAGACTCCAACCTAAATCCTGAGAATGAGGTAACAATTTCTAATCCTTCTTTTCAATCTGAATCTGAGATAAACAATAATTACTCCCTATTGCTATCAGGAAAGGAGTTAGAGAATGCACAAACCGACCCCTATACCCTCTTGCACATTTCCTGTCCTTTAAACACCTTTCACCATTCCATAGAGCCTTCCTTGTTAGCTTAAACACCATTGCCATCCCTGCCAATTTATCTGAGGCTTTAACCAATGAAAAATGGAAGCAAGCCATGAATGTGGAGATGGAGGCGTTGGAGAAGAACAAAACTTGGGAGTTAGTGAAGTTACCTGAAAGAAAGAAACCCGTAGAGTGTAAATGGGTTTACACGGTAAAATATAGAGCAGATGGATCAATAGAAAGATACAAGGCTAGGTTGGTGGCCAAGGGTCATACTCAAACCTATGGGATTGATTATCAAGAAACGTTTGCTCCAGTTGCAAAGATGAACACTGTTAGAGTTTTATTGTCACTAGCAGCTGATGGTGATTGGGATTTTTAGCAGTTTAATGTCAAGAATGCATTTTTGCATGGAGAACTGGAGGAAGAAATTTATATGGAAGTTCCACCGGGATATAATAAAGGGTTGACTGCTAGTACAATATGTAGACTAAAAAAGTCCTTGTATGGACTTAAGCAATCACCGCGAGCATGGTTTAGGAGGTTTGCTAGAGTAATGACAGCAATGGGATATAGGCAGAGTCAGGGAGATCACACTTTGTTCATAAAACACTCACCTTCAGGTAAAGTTACAGCCCTATTGGTGTATGTTGATGACATAATTGTGACAGGTGATGATGATAGGGAGAGACAACTTCTAAGTCAATGTTTAGCTAAGGAATTTGAGATCAAGACGTTAGGAAGATTGAAGTATTTCCTTGGGATTGAGGTGGCTCATTCTAAGCAAGGCATTTTCATCTCTCAACAGAAGTATGTTACAGATCTACTCAAAGAAACCGGCAAGACGGCATGCAAACTAGTGAGTACTCCAATAGAACTGAATCTCAAGCTTGGAGAGGCAGGAGAAGATGCAATGGTGGATAGAGAGATGTATCAACGGTTGGAAGGGAGACTCATTTATCTTTCTCACACTCGGCCAGATATAGCGTATGCGGTGAGTGTGATCAGTCAGTTCATGCACAATCCAAAGGAAGTTCATCTGCAGGTGGCATATAGAGTTTTGCAATATCTCAAAGGGACACTGGGTAGAGGCATCCTTTTCAAGATGAATGGAGGGTTAGTTCTTGAGGCATACACATATGCTGACTATGTTGGGTCAGTTGTTGACAGAAGATCAACTTTAGGTTATTGCACCTTCCTTGGTGGAAACCTGGTGACATGGAGGAGTAAGAAACATAATGTGGTAGCACGGTCTAGTGCTGAGGCAGAGTACCGAGCAATGGCTCAGGGTGTGTGTGAACTACTATGGTTGAAGATTGTTCTAGAGGATCTGAAGATTACGTGAGACGGCCCTATGAAACTTTATTGTGATAACAAATCTGTAATCAACATAGCTCACAACCCGGTGCAGCATTATCGAACGAAGCACATCGAGATTGACAGACACTTCATCAAAGAAAAGTTGGATAGTGGACTGATTTGTACACCTTATGTATCTACACATGGCCAACTTGTTGATATACTCACCAAGGGGTTAAGTAGTTCAGTGTTTGAGAGTTTTGTATCCAAGCTGGGAATGGTGAATACCTATTCACCAGTTTGAGGGGGAGTGTGGAAGAATGTGTTTTACACGTGTATACACTAAATTAGAAAAGTTTAAATATAATAGTTAGTTTCCCTAGAATTAGGTTAGATTTGGTTAGTTTCCTTTTTTAGTGTGATATCCCACAGATTATGGGATGTGATTGCTCTGTATATAAACCGGTTGTAACATGGCTCCCCGACAATTAATTTACACCTATTTCCTGATTCCTTACAAAACCTCAATGATTGAAAACTCAATCACAAGAAGGGAAAAGAGAACAAGAAAAAGAAAACAATACCAAATTTTAGAACATCCGAAATTCCTAGGAAAAAAAATAAAATCGGTCTCTTTACGTAAATACAGAATTAGAAGACCCCGTAAAGGCACGCCCCACAAAATATAAAACAGCTAATTTGACTCTATGTAAAATTGTTTTCCCCCAATCCTCTAGTGTGTTTATTTTCTCCCTTATCCTAAATGAGTACAAAACTATAACTTAGTAATGACATTTAACAAAATCATCCAAGCTTTTTTTATCACGTAAATGGAAATTGACAAAGGGTTAGAAGCTTACTTTCTCTGCGGTAACAGCGAAATGCAGGGAAAGAAGAAAGAGGGTCCTTCTCTGCTAGAGCAACCTTAATCACTTCACCAATTGCCTTCTTTTTCTCAAGAATCTGCCCAGTGCATATTCACATTCATCATTGACTCTGTTAATTTTGCAAACAAATACAAATTGGAAGGAAAAAGAAAAAGAACAGAAGAAATCGTGTTTGACTACCTCTTTGCGGTTAGCCCTTCTTCTTTTGTTAGTCGTATTGTTAATGTCGTCGTAAAGGTTGTTCGACAACCTCTTAAACTCCATCAATGCTGAGTATAGCCACTCAAATGCAATAGAAAACGAGCAGTTTGTGTTTGGATGGGCGTATTCTGAATAAATACCTATAACTTCCCTTCTTTTGCCAGGAAAATGGAAAAAGGAAAATCTTCAAAAAGGAAAAGCCAAAATCGACGGTGGCGGCAGACTCGACGAATCTCACGATGTTGGCGGCATGCACGGTGGGCTTCACGACTTGCTGCTGGGTGCGGGGCGGATTGCGGCGGCTCTCCGAGGGAGAGGGATCAGCGTGCCGCGGTTTTTTTTTTTTTTTTTAAGAAAATGAGAGAAATAGAATATTTGGTAGGGAGCTTGTAACAAAATAATTTTTTAAAATAAATAGTTTATAGTATAATTTGATATTTTAAGTTTTAAATATTATTAAAAAAACAAAAAAATATATCTTTTAAGTTTTTTTTCACCTCTCTCTTTAAATTATAAGATATTTTTATTTAAAATAGGTAAATTATAACGTAGCGCTATGAAGTAAGATGACAATATATTATTTTGATACTAACTGTAATGATCCGGTTTTTTGAACCATTACTAACCATGGCTTATAGCAGAAACCGTTTTATTTAAATACTCAAATGCATAATTACTTCAATTTTTAAAAAGAAAATTGAAAACTTATTTTAAAATAAACTGTTTTTCAAACACGATGTTTCAATATTTACTTAAACGAATCATAAATATAAGTTAGAACTAGAATATCCAAAACACATAATATTGCAAACACACAGTTTTTAATCACTCTTTTACTTAACATAATTAGCCGTTACTTGTCATGATTTATGCAGAAAATCTTATTTACATTTTGAAAACTATTTTTTTAAGTACTAAAATTTTAGAACTTTTTTTTTTAAAAAAAACATCTTTAAATCATCACTCATACTTATGTATCATAAGAGGAACGATTAGAAGTTTAATTAAGTACTTAAGTATACTATAACAAGAATACAGACTATAGTGAATATCATACTACTTAATAATGCATGTTTAAATTGTTGTCATGCACAAAATCATCAATACATAATTATATTCAAACACCATCTTAGAGTGAAGTGCGGAAAACAGCTGCATGATGATCCATACCCATCCTCCATCGATCAAGTCATCCGCCACTAAGTCCATCAAAGTGAAGTAGGCCTTTTACCTACAGCAATAGTTCAGCGGGTATAAATAATCCTCACAAAACCATTTTCAAAGCATAACATTAACAAATAGAGATGTATGGTTGTTTATGGTTAATTATGAAATGTCCATTTATCTTCATTAGGCCTTGTGCACGTGCCAAGCGCGCGTGACTAATAAAGTATCAAAGGAGCGATCCAAACATTTAGTCCAATGACACCCAAGGTCATCAATTAATTTTTATCTATTATAAATCTCGCATTAGAAGTCTGAGGATAATTATCCGCCCATTAGACTCCTGAGATCTGGTACGACACTTTATATAGTCTCATTACCATAGCCTCTTATTTAAGTGAATATGTGATTATGATCATATCAGAGGCATTCTATAGTAAACGCATAATCAAGCACGTTACTAAGAATAATTGCAGCACAATCAAGCAAGCAAGTTTGTCAAGTAAAATAATTCATGCTGTCAGTGAGGTTTGTACTCACCTGGGTGCCGATACTTAGTGTTTACCTAAAGCGGCCCACTCCTGTAAGGTTGTTTACTCTATATTTAACAGTACCGATAATTTGGCTATTAGTTCATTATCAAATCTTATGATTTATTATGCTTAGGTCTTGGAAACTTAGCCCCTTAAACCTTTATTAGAATTAATTAGGTTAATTATCATTCCCCTTAATTCCTTTTTTTACATTTCAGATTAACTAATAAATTTTATTTGGCCCTTGTTAACCGACTTGGGTTTAATTATCCTTAAATAATTATCCGTCCTTGGGTTCTACATTAATTGGTTTACTTAATCAATTAATTAAATAATTCCCTCGATAAGTTATGTTAATTAAATTTCCATTAACTTATTAATAACTTAACTTTACTTTCTACTTTTCGTCAACTATCTAAATAGATTCGGTTTATCCGATACTTATAACATTAATTAGTTAATTAAGTAATCAACTATATTAATTAATTAGCTAATCGAGCTTCACTAATTTCCTAAAGACTTAGAAACTAAGTTAATTTTCCAATGGTATACTAAGGAGTCACTTAGAGGTTACCCCACCTAAAACTCTTGGTCTTATCCCAACTCTTGGTATCTGTAAGGTTGGGGTTAGACTTGTTGGGCTTACGTATTGACATGGCCACCTAGTGAGTTTTCGGACCCATTCGGACTCCTTGTCATGTTTGGATCGAACTATGTGTGTTACTGGCCTCTCATGGAATTCTAATTTAAGTTTCAGGTATCCGGTTCCCGAGGATCAGTTTTACCTTTAGAAAAGTTACAATTTTACCCTTAGTGGGTTTTGGCGGTTCTAAGGTATTCTTTATCCTAAGCGTTTTTCCTTTGAGGACTTCGAGCTAAAACTCAAGGTTCGATGTCCGTTTGACCATTTTATTCCGTTACTGTCAAAATGATTGTTTTACCTTTTATGGCTTTTCGGGGGGCTTAAGGGTTTTAACCATGGCTTTCTAAGTCATTTTATACCTTGGTAATGCTTTGGACTCGTCCTATAGGGTCACCCTCACAGTCATTTTGACCTTTAGAAAAGTTACAATTTTACCCTTAGTGGGTTTTGGAGGTTCTAAGGTATCTTTGTCCTAAGCGTTTTGCCTTCAGGGACTTCGAGCTAAAACTCAGGGTTCGGTGTCCGTTTGACCATTTTATCCCGTTACTGTCAAAATGATTGTTTTACCTCTATGGCTTTTTGGGTGGCTTAAGGGTTTTAACTATGGCTTACTAAGTGTTTGGTATGAGGATTCGTATCGTGGTTCGTGGCTTGCTATAGTGTTTTCTCTCACAAAAATACACATAAACCGATAATGCTTCTGAATTATGATTTTGAATCCATAAACTAACGTCCACGTCTTTTTATACCTTGGTAATGCTTTGGACTCGTCTTATAGGGTCACCCCCACATTTTTCTGGAAATTACAATTTTACCCCTAACGTCAGAAAAATTGACTTCTTTTGCACCAAGGGTCGAGTTTTGGCGTTTCTACTAGTAGGCTCATTTTAACATAAGGATAAAAACTCATAACTGGGCCTAAGGTTGCTTTTCACCATTTTACCCTCGGTCAAAATTTGGTTAACTCAACTTTCGGTCGCGATAACTTTTTATCGGTGTCAAATCTATAAAGACTCCAAACAAAAACGTTTCTCCACTATGCTAGATATATAATATTACTTCCTTGAACTAAGCCTATATATGCTTTTATCTAGGAAGTCATTTGAAATTTTACTTGTTTTTAGACCTAGGGGCATTTTCATCCATAAAAATTTTACTTCTAATTTTGTGCAAAAATCGGCATAATTCTTGAAATTTTAATTTATTTTGGTTTTTTAATATGTTTTGTTTTATTAGATTTTTATTTATTTTATTTTAATTTGTATAAATAAATATTTATATAATATATTATATTGTGTGCGTGTGTATATATATATATATATGAAAATTAAATAATATTCTAAATAAATAATATATATTATATTACAATAGGTTTGTATATAATATAAATATAATATTTTCTATTTATTTTTATTTATTGTCAGCTTGAATCACATCTGTTGGATCGAAGTACTTAGATGGTCAGGATTGGAGAATGCATTACACTCTATGGGGGAAGAGAGTGAGCAGACAAGAAAATATCAGCGAACCTCACATATTGAAATGCATCTTTTCTTGTGTTTGATCTCGTGTGAGCCAGTTTATGTCAACTTGCTCTCTTCTACTAATCCGGTTGCGTCATGTGTCATGCTTATTAAATCAATAGTCCGGATCAATTTGAAATCTTTGTTTATTTTTGATGGTCAATAGAAATTCGGTTTCACGTAGTCCTTGCCGCACTAGATCAAGTCCAAAATATTGGATTCTGAGGGTGATTTCAGAGGAAGAAAAAGGAAAAAAAAAAAAGCTTGTAATTCTTAGTTTAAGTTTAAAGTTTGTAATTTTTAGTTTTTAAGTTTGAATTCTTGAGGAGTTGTTCTGAGTCCTGTTAGAGATATATGAAGCAGATCAGAAACTCTATCTATTACTAGTGTTTGTACTAAAACTCTGCTTTTATTATTGTTGTTATGAAAATGTTATTTGAATTTTGTGTACTATATTAGTTTAATTATAATTATATTTTAAATTTAATTTTTGTTGGGATAATGACGTTATTATATTATGAGGATTTAATTTGTGTAAACGTTATTGTGATTGTCATACTTGTGTTGACGTATTTAGTTCTTAGAAACACAGTAATGTTTAAATAAATTAAATTCGATTAGTATTGATGAAATCATGACTCCCAACATTTTCATAATCATTGTTTTATCCTTGTCTTGTCATGTTAGAAAATAATTTTCTTTTTGTTTTATTATTTTAAAATTTTGTTGTTGTTTTAAATTTTAATTTTGTAAAATTAATCAAAATTCATCTTTTTGATTACTCAAATAAAATTAAAATTATCCAATTTTAGTACCTAATGAATATGTTGTCCTTATAGGAACGATACTTTTAAACTCATTTTTTATTACTTGTTAGCGATATCGTGCATTTGCGATTGACATCACACACACATGTGTGTATATATATATATATATATATCACGCAAAAGTAACTAGAATATCACAATAATTATGTATACAACATATTCATGAGATGACTCTGATACACCAAATATGCGTATCACAATAATTATGTACATATAGCATATTCAAATTTCGGTCGACGTCAAAACGTTTCGACATCAGTTTTTAATCAAACTTGAAAGTTACGACATCAGATCTTGAGCAACGTCGAAACTAGGATATAGGTTGTCGGTGGCTTCGACTTTGGTTTGATGATCGACGTCATAGATTTTTAAAAACGTGGTGGAAAGTTGTCCGTATTGTGGTAATAAATTTGTAAGATTCCTAATTTAGTCAAATTTTGGCTAATTAAATAAAGGGATAGACTAAATACAAATGGTACAAATTTGTCAAACAACCTAATGATATTTATAGGGTAGGAAAGCAATCACATTTCCCTAATAAATGTTCCCATACATCTTCAACATTTTGTCATATACAGAGAGGGAATTGATAGAGAGAGAGAGAGAGAGAGAGAGAGAGAGAGATGGAATGGAGGAAATGTTACCTCGACATGATACTAATACCTTTGGGTTTTCTGATTACTATTTCATATCACGTTTGGCTTTGGTATAAGGTTCGTACACAACCCCTCACTACCATCATCGGTTTAAACATGACTGGCCGGCGCTTGTGGGTCTCTGCAATACTCGAGGTAGTTTAGATACAACGGAATTATATATTAAATTCTTTCTTTTTCAAATATACCTCTTTCGATGATTTGCATATTAAAGAACTCAACCTTTAGATGTTAAATTTATTTTGTTTCCCATGTGTGGTTATTGCTTCTCTCTAGATAAAGGAAACAAAGCATGAACTAGTTTAATTTGCTCTCTCCTTGAAGGAGGATACTTTCGTTATGGAAGATTGTTCAACTTGTTCATTTTCGTATGAAGGATTTAACCATTAGATCAACGGTAGAGGCTTTCCAGAAAAAAAGAAAAGGAAAAAAAAAAAAAAATACACACACACATATATATCTAGCTACGCTAGCTAGCCTTTGATTTAATGTGTCCGTTTCCTTGCTGTAGTTCTTCCCTTGATTTTACAAAATTAAGGTTTTATCAAAAGGCGGTTATAGGAATTGTTTTAAGTCCGTCATTTAGATCAGTTTGATAAATATAATTTTATTGCATGTACAGGTAACATCATTGTTACACACATCAGCAATAAATATACATGAATATATAGTACAATATATGAAACATTAACACATGAATATAAAAAGTTATATATGTACATACAAATGATGTTATATATATATATATATATCCAAAAGATTTCATTTTTCAGTGTTAAAGTATAAAAATTATTGTTGGTCCACCTTCTAACAGTTTAAGCTTTTGGGCTGGATTGGTAAACTAACATGGTATCAGAGCGGGAGGTCCTGAGTTCAAACCTCCGTAATTGCACTCTTTATCCCCATTTAAAAATTGTCATGTGTTGGGTCTTTAATATATCTCGGGCTTAAATATTCACGTGTTGGGCTTTCCAATTAATTTACCCACACGATTGCCCATTGTCTAGCCCACACGTGAGGGGGAGTGTTAAAGTATAAAAACTATTGTTGGCCCACCTCCTAACAGCTTAAGCTTTTGGGCTGGATTGGTAAACTAACATTCAGACTGTAAAACCACCAAACATATGACAAGAAAAATATAATTTAAGGCATTGTATTGTCATAGGACACCCTAAATAGGTTGACAACCCTAAAACAAACATCTTCTACTATGCTTCTCACTCAATACACTACTACATATAGGAGATAAAACGATAGCTAAAAAGCCATCGTCAAATGCTATGATGACGGTTTGATAAACTATCGTTGTATTTAGAATCGTTAAATGTCTAAAACATATGATGACGGTTTATAACTATTGTCTAATACGTATTCGCGTGAATATCTATGAAAATTTGAAGAGGCATATTAGGGTACCGTTTTTCTTTTTGAAAAAACCGCCGTCTAATGTGTAAATTAGACGATAGATTTTGTAAAAAATCGTGGTCTATTGTGCAACTTTTAACAACGTTTTTGCAAAAAAAACTACAGCACTGTTTGTGCAACTTTTAACAACTGTTTTTCCCGTAATTTAAGTAGTTAGAGTATGTGATCAGAAATTACACAACACTTCTTAGAGATTAATGACAACGTGAGTAGTTTGATAAGGCTACTGGCGAGTTAAGTTAGCATTTTCTATAAAGGCGGATAAACTAGGGAAAATTAAACAATTATAAGCAAATAATAAATATATATCCCGAGAGGCGTAAATTGGGTAGCATACCAAATATTCTATAGAGTAGTTTTAGTACAATCGACGACTGCCGAAAGAAAAGAAAAATATAAAAAATATAATATAAATTTTGTACGATTTTTTCAAAAAATTATATATAGAATATTATACGTTTATGTTTGTTTTAATATATATATATATATATATATACAATATTATACTTACGAATAAAGAGGAGGCAAGCTTAATTTAACAATACATAATACATAAAAAAGTTAAAAATTTTTATAATAGTATTTTTTTTATTAAATTGTGGCGGACTCTCCTATTCATCTACTTTTGGTCTTTTTTTCTAATCTTATAAATATTTACTTTTTTATTTTTTTGAACATTTTTTTAAAGTTTAATTTTTTACGTTAATCTAACAATATAAAAAAAGAATAAACACTTTTTTGATGGATTATCATGTGACAGCCTCTTTACTTATTATTATTATTTTTTTACTTTTTTTATCTTTATTTTTTTGTGCTTTTTTTTTACAATACATAAAAGAGCCGAATCTCATGTAATAGTACTTTTCTATGAGATTACCACACGGCAGCCTCTCATCCTCCCTCATTTTTTGGCTTTCTTTTTTCCTTCTTTATTTTTTTATCTTTATTCTTTTTATCTTTTAAATATTTTACTTTTTTATTGTTTTGTGAATTTTTTTTAGAGTTTAATTTTTTACGTTAATCTAACTATCCATAAAAGAGCCAAGGTTCTTTTTTAAGAGGCTGTTACGTGACCGCCTCTCCACTTAATTTTTTTTATCTTTAATTTTTTGTGCTTTTTTTACATTTTAATTTTTTATGTTGTTCTTCACTTTACTCTTATGAGAGTAATTTTTTCACATATATTCTGATTTTATTTTTAGTTGGTTAAAATAGTTTTTCACATGTGTCCCTATTTATTATTTTTCTATCAATTATTATCTTTACACATATTTTTTTTTAAAATAAATTTAAATTTGTTTAAATAGTTATATAAATAAATTTCTTATAATTTAATAAATAATAAACACATTAGTGTTTTTAACACGATAATAAGTACGATGCACTTTATAAAACTAGTAAAGAAACAAAGGGTGCGTTTGGAATTGGTTCCAAAACGTTTTTGTTTTTTGTATGAAAATGAAAACAAAAACGTTTTTATTTTCATTTTGGAATCATTTCTGAAAATGCGTTTGGTAGTTTTATTCTGAGATTGTTTTCAATTTTAAAAAAACTGAAATTGTGTTTGGTAGTTTAATTTTTAAAAACATGTATATAATATTAAAATTAATAATATATTAAATAAACTAAAACCCATTTCCTTACTACCTACCTCATCAATCAACGTAGACGAGAGTGGGGCGCAGTCGGAGACGTGTGGGGGGAGGGGGCGCCGTTGGAGACGGGGCGCAGTCGG
>NW_010364428.1:83798-91934 GCF_000414095.1 Morus notabilis | reverse complement strand
CTGCAGACGCCGGCTGGATGAGCGACGGTGGCGTTCTCCGGCGTCTTCTTTGGCTGGAGAAGAGAGAGAAGAAAAAAAAACTGAAATCAGTTTTCAGAAAACGAAAACGTGAAAATGAAAACGTATTTTTTTCGTTTTCAGTTTTTCACAAAAAGACAAAAATATTTTTGTTTTTATTTTCTAACATAAACTTCACCAAACGCGTTTTTCATTTCTGTTTTCAATTTTTTATTTTAAAAAATGTGAAAAATAAAAATAAAAACGGTAACAAACAGGCCCAAAAACAAAGAAAGTCTATAAAGTATGTGTGAGTTTCAAAAAACCTCTACCGACAATCCCTCCTTTTTATGTGTGAAAAGAGCTTCTTTTCTTACTATGTCTTTTCCCCTCAACTTGCTTTCACTGTAGCAACTATTGTCTATTTATACTATTTGAAGCTTATCCCATCTGATGAATTACAGAAAGAAAGAAAAGACTGAAAAAGCGTCTTAACAGTCGTCATCTGCCCAACTTTCTTTTTGGATGCAACCTATGCACGTTATTGCCTTGTATCATGTTAGTTCATGAATTAAAATAATGTGATTAAAATTATTTTTAATTTATATATATTTTTTATAAGAAAAAATATTATAATAAATCATGAATCATAATTTAAATTTTCTAATCAAACATCACAGTCCAAACAACCAAAAAAAAAAAAAAGAAGAAGAAAATCCCAAGTCCAAAGGCAAAAAAAAAAAAAAAAAAAAAAAAAAAAAAAAAACAAATCTGAAAACTATAAAAGTATTCCAATTCAATGGTTAAGATGTGGCAGCAGATATGATAGTGAGGTCACGACAGCCGGTGACGTATGAGTATAGTTATTGAGACGGCGAGTTGAGAGAGTGAAGAGAGTCTCTTAGTGGGAGTGAGTGTAGAAGAGATGAGTTTTGGAAGAAATACTTTTAAGTATTGACTGAAAGAATTAGAAAGAGAGAATTAGGGTGCGAGGAAGATAGAGATGGTGGGATTTGAGAGAAAAAAAGCGTTCGCAAGAGAGTGCTCAAAGTTATAAAAAAAAAAAAATATCAAAGCTTTAAAAATTATTAGAAAATGAAAGAGTGGGAAAATTTTCATTTTTTTTTTTATAAAAATTTTGACATTAGATGACTGTTTTCAAACCGTCGTCTAATGTGCTACAGTATAAGACGGTTTTTCTTTTCACATTAAGAGGACAGTATTGAGTGAAACCTTACAATAAGTTGCTATCATTGAGAAACTACCCCGCATAAAAGGATTTCAATAACTACCTTAAGCACAAGCAAAAGGAGATAGAACATCGATCAACTACTCGTTTAACTTCGAACTGAAGAAAGCATTCCCTTAAAATATACTCTGAAGAGAAATCTTAAAGATTTTTTCCTTTTATATGCAACATATTTTACGCATATTTCTCCCACTGATTTTGCGAAAACTTTGCTCTTACTGGAAATTATATTGCTTTTTCTAAGATATATGTATTTGATAATTTTTTATAAAATAGAAATACAAATGATTACAACTCGACAAAAATATGTATAACCTAAAATTACTTTCTAAAATTTTTTTATAACAATATTTGGTGCACTTGGAGGCGATCCTGCCGATCTTCTTCTTTTTTTTTTTGGTTAACCTGTACATATACACTTTTTTGCTTGTAGTTTTCCCCTTTTTAATTAACCGAAATTCTTGCTTCGACAAATGGGATAGAAACATTTTAGCGCAATTTCTTGTAATACGTGACTATGATTTTTATGGTAAAAATTTATTGAAGTGCCAGTGATAACTAATCTAGCTAGCCTTTTTACTCCGAAATTCAAATGCCTGTTTCGTATGAAGGAATTAGGGATTTGAAATTATCAAAAGTTGGATATCAAGAAAAAAAAAAAAAAAAAGTTGCATCGGTAATAGTTTTTCGTTTTGATAATGTTGATTTCCATTTTAACATTTGTGCCTCAAAAAGAAAGCAGCGAAAAGGGAAAGCTTTCGTTCCTAGGCATCTTTTGTCCAGGAAGAGAGCTTTTGCATTTGATCGGTAAATATAACATTTAGGATTAATTACAAAAAAAAATTCTTTAACTATGTCTCGTGTAATATTTTGTCCCTCGATCCTCCAAACGTACCATCCATTTCCCTAAATTATGAATTTAAAAAAAAAAAAATACTATTTCATTTAATGTTTTTGATGGAATCGCCACATGTCACACAAATATTACTTGTCACTAAATAATTTGGTGCACAATTACTCTTCTACCTATGATTTTTTTATTTATATTTTTTAAAAATAAATTTTAGTTTTAGTTTAACATGATAAAAAATAAAATTAAAGAATAAAACGCAATTTTTAGTTTTACTCTTCTAATTAACTAACAAAATGAAAATTACATAAAAAATTTTAATTCTTAATTTGTAATATTTTTTCTAAAAACATGTAGAATTATCAAAATACCCCCAATTATAATCACTTCTCTATTAGCTAATTGAAGGAAAGAGCATTTTTGTTAGCGATTTGTAATCGAGAGAGGACGGGTGTTACGTTTTGAATTAATCATAACATTTATTTATTGGTTGGGGGGGAATTTGAATTGTAATTTAAAGTTTACTTTTAGTAATTTAATCTTACTCAGGACATTGACAAGAAGAACATCCTGGCCGTTCAAACACTACGGAACAACCTCATGGGATCAACCCTGATGGCCACCACATCGATTCTCCTTTGCACAGGTCTAGCAGCAGTCATAAGCAGCACATACAGCGCGAAGAAACCACTAAACGACACCATTTATGGAGCTCATGGTGAAATCATGGTGGCTCTAAAATACGCAACGGTCTTAACTATTTTTCTCTTCTCATTTTTCTGCAACACTTTATCAATTAGGTTAATCAACCAGTTAAGCATCCTTATATGTAGCCCCTTAGAACCGTCGTCAATTTTGACCTCTGAGTATATTTGTGAGCTTCTAGAGAAAGGTTCGGTTCTCGACATTGTGGGAAACAGGCTTTTCTACACGGCTCTTCCTCTACTGCTTTGGATATTTGGTCCAGTTTTGGTGTTCTTGTCTTGGGTTGCTATGGTGTCGGTGCTTTACAATATGGACTTTCTTTGTGCAAACAGTTGTGTGCAGGGAAATGGAAAGCAAACAAGGGAAGGAATTAGTGGATAAAACCAATAAAATTGGTAGAGAGATTGTTTCAGTAGTAGTAGTTGTCTACCCTAATACGTTACTCTTTTCAAATTATTTACTAGTGTTATCCTCTTCTTCCCCATGTTCACACATACACACTTCTTTGCCCTAATTATGTACCAAAAAAACTTTTAATCAAAACACACACTTATACTGCTCATACTGGATGATATTTGTATGTCAAAATAAAGCTAATTTCCGAGTATGTATATTTTTCGCAGTGGGTTGACAACAAATGTTGATCCTTTTATTAAATTTTAATCTTTTGTCTTCTCTTCTCAAATACATTCATCCAATATCTTCTATATTAACTTTATAAGTGTCTATAACCGATCTATTCCTGGAACAACTTTCAGATCAATCAAGAAATTTTGGAGCCAGGTTGCTTTCCTTTACTGCTTCAAAGTTACAACACATTAACTCTTAATGATGGGTTTAGCAATCAAACTTTGACCAACGGCCTTTCGTACCATGATTCCTTCACCTAATGGGAACACAGATTTAGATGTCAACTCTCGAAATCCACACCTAACTCGTAGCCAGAGTCTATGTATCTAGTGAAAAGAGAATTCTTTCACTGACCCAACTATCTTATAGCTTCTTGCTTTCCTCATACACCTAAGGATACATTATATCATTACCCAATGATCTAATCTTGAGTTTAACTGACAACGACTGACCACTCATACTGAATATCAGATATCCAAGCAAGCAAATAACAAGAACATGTGCTTTTGTTGTGTATAGTGTCAGACACATTGTAACACCCCGAAGAATTAAACAAGATAAATTGAGGTAATTAAGAATTATTAGTGTGCCTAATCTAATTTAATTAATTGATTATTGATTAATAAATATTTTTCACGTGTAAATTTAAATAATTCCAAGGTATTTAAATATTCTCAGTAATTACATTTTTACCCAGAAGTGTGTATGGGCACGTTTCTGGACTGTCATTTTAAATATTTTGACACCTGTCTTTTCTTTTCTTTTCTTTTTCCTTTTTTCTTCATTTTCTTTTTCCTTTCTTTCCTTCCCTGCCCGTGCGACCCTCTCTCCTCACTCTCGTTTTCACTCTCTCTCTCTCTCTCCCATTTTTGTCTCAAACCAACTGAATCTCGAACCAAAGAGGAATTTCAAGAAGTTTTCAATGCCAAGAGAAAGATTCGAGGTAAGATTTCTGAAAAACTTCTGTTGAATCACGGATTTCCGGATTTAAAAACTTATTTTTGGTTCGAAATGGATTTTGATGGATTTTGAGTAAAACTATGGTAGAAATTGGAGATCTTGGGTTCTTTGGACTTGATTCAGTACCTAGAACCCAGATCTAGTGGTTTTCCCTTGAGATATTTCAATTTGGGACTTGGATTTGCAGGTTTTGTGCTGATTTTCTTCGGATCGGCCCTTCTGGCCATCCTGCCCTGATTCCACCGGTCGACTTGTGCGGTCGACCGGTTTGCACTACATCAGGTCGACCTGTGCGGTCGACTGAAGTGCACACCACCGGTCGACCGGTGGTGTTGCACTGCACTGTCACCGGTCGACCGGTGTACACGAGGTTTAATCCTGTTTTGCTTGAAAAACCCTGTTTTAACCCTGATTTTGAGGAGAACCCAAATTAGCTTCATTTGGGCACCTAGAATGAATGGATTAGCATCTTTAATCCATCTTTTGAGATTGAAAACCCTTGGAATGATGATTTGAAACATGAGTTGATTAATGAAACTTGAAAATTGATTAACGCATACTAATAGGAAATCAAATGGTATAATTGAGATTGAAATTGCTTCAGGAAGGTGAATTGGATCCTAAAGCGTGGTTTTGTATCAGTGCTAGCTGAGGACTCGGATTGAGAGGCTTTGAGGAAGCGAAAGCCGGAATAGTGTAACGCTAGCCAGGTTTGGTACTTGTGAGGTAGGATTTCTTACCCTTTTCTTTGTGAGCCTATTTTCAAAAGGATTTTTGGCCTTGCAATTGTTTTAAAGAAAGGGCATGTTTGCGAAAGAAAAATATTTTAACCCCTATAGCTTGTGTAGATTATGGGGAGTATAATGAACTGTTTCATAAAATTTAATGAATGATTCCTTAAGACAAGAGATCTTGTGAATCGGTAAACCGGCTGATGGCCTAGATAGGATGTGGAGAGTGCATCCTTGGGGCCAGGACCCGAACCCGGCCCGGGGTGATATGGCTTGTGCACTTAGTTGTGTAAGTAATTTATCATAGTATAAATTAATTGCTGATGCCTATAATACAGAGATTTTCAGTTATATTTCCTTTGAGAAAAATGATGTGAGGTTTCGGCTATTGTGTTGGAACTGAATGTCTTATTTATTTATTTACTTGCTTACTCATTTATTTACTTATTTACAAAGTTATTTTAAAATATATCATACTGGGCCTTTCACTCACGTTTCATTGTTTTATAAATGTTAACCCCTCCCAGGCGATTCTAGAAGCAGTGCGGAGTAGCTGAGTTATTACCACCCGATTAAGGGAGGATTGTGTTCATCCTCCTGGTGTACGAATGTAAGAATTTATAAATCTGTAAACTATGATATTTAGATTTCTAGACTGTGGTTGATGTCTGTAATGTTTTATTTACGTGTCATGTATGTACGATACTGAAGATCCTGTGGATAGATCCTGTAGGTGTAACCCTAAACAGTGTTAGAGGCGGAAGTTTTTAACCTCTTTGAGATGTTCTTGTAATTTATTTTCTGCACAATAGTGGGGCTCGTTTGGGAATTTTCTTAATATTTTATTCTCATTCGTGTTTAACTCCTAATCAAGCCTCCACATCAGTGACCCTTGCCCCGGGGCGTGACACACATGATATATCTTGGTCTTGATCAAATCTATAAGGCTTAATAGCCTTATCACAGATGTCTGCTTTAACACCATGAATGGATCTTTTGTAGTTTTTCACAGACTTTCTTTTATCAACCTTAAATTATAAACTCTTTTATTACATCAAGTAAATAGTTTCTTCAAGACAGTCATTCATCAATGTCGTCTTGCCAAATTTCATAATCTAGGTATACTGCAAATGATAAGAGTATTCAGATAGACTCAAGCATGACTATGGGCGAGAAAGCATCTTTATAGTGTGTTCCCTCTTTTTGGGTCTAACCCTCATCTACAAGCGTAGCTTTTCCAAGTCATCATTATTCCATCCGAGTTCTTGGCTTCTTGTGTTTTTCTTATAAGAATCCTCCATTACCAACTGCGAAGAGAGTCCAACTGGCCATATTCATGGATATAGTACTTACATGCAGAATCGGGGTACCCCCCAAGCAAAGATGTGCCAAGCATTCTCCCTGATGCTGACTAGACCAGCACTTCAGTGGTTCCAATAATTGCAGCCAAGGTCAATCTGCTCATTTGAACAGTTGAAGCAGCAATTTGTAGGGCGTTTCCTAATTGCCAAGGCTCACAAGAACAACAAGATTTACCTGTACTCCCTCAAACAAGGAGTTGATGAGTCTCTGAAGAGTTATATTGAACGCTTTAGTTAAGAGATGAACTACATGAAGAATTACATTGATATTAATGTTGCGGCCTTGATTTGAGAGGGGCTCTAAGAAGGTGGCATGTTAAGGTCAATTTGCAAAAAACAACCAAAGACCTTTGCTGACCTTGTAATTCACGCACAGAGGTTTATTAGCAGAGAATAATACATGCAAAATCGGAGAGGACAATTCCAAGTGGGCACGTCAAAAAGTGACGGAAAGCGCAAGGTAAAAGAAGGATCTAAAGAGGGAAAATGAAGAAGCGAAAGTCAGAGGCACGGCCGGATACAAACAAATCCAAGATAGCCCTAACACAAAAGTATCAAGCTTATACGCCATCAGATGCAATAAAGACCTATACACCTTTGAATACTACTGTGGCTCAAATTCTAATGCAGATTCAATATCTAAATTTGCTGACCTCTCTAACCCCTATGAAACGAGATCTTAACAAAAGATCATGACCATGATATCTCGAGTTATTTTCAATTGATAGGACAAATCGAGGTACTAATTCAACGGGGCTAGTTACAAGAGTTTGTGAACAGGATTGCCGCAGAAAGAAAAATCACATTGCTTGCGGTACGACAACAACCGACAGTTGCGCAAGGAATAAATCCTACAATCAGAGATAATCCCCCATTGAATGAGGTTCGGACCATTTTCTAAGGACTAGAAACTGGTGATTCCATTCGAGCATGAAATCTTGTATGCTCAAGAGGCTAAAAGATATGATTGTGGCCACTATGTCAATATGACAGAGCATGTGGCAAAGTTTTCCAAGATGGAAAATGTTTCCATAACATTTACCGAGCAAGATGTGCGGGCAAGGAAGCTACTGCGGGTTCCCGAATCGAATTCGGGTGCGGAAGCGTGGTGGGGAAATAGTGGATCGTGTATAACAAAAATTTTCATAAAACTTTTGAGATACTCTATAGATTATATTAATTTTTGCACGAATAAATTAATCACATTAATTTACATGATTCAAGGATCAACCGAAAAAATACCTGGAAGCCGACTCGGATGATAACTTGAATTTCTTTGACCACGAACAGCCCTTACTCCAAGCTTTGTGTTTAGAATACCAAAGTCTTCCACGTCAATTCCTTGATTCCACGTAGACGTGTGTGTGGGCACACGTGAGACAAAACAGGTTTCTTAAACACTCGAATTTCTACAAACACCAACGCATGCACGATGAGGAATTTTTGGAGAAAAATATTTTGCTCTCTTGTTCCTCTATGAGAAATTCGGCCACACTCAAAAACTAGGGCTCAAAAAATTGCGAAAAAATTGTATCTACAATTTTCTATCTTTCTCATATTTAAAGAGAAGAAGTCAAACTTCAAAATAGAATCAAATCCTTATCTCCAATTTTGAATTTGGAACAAAAAATCCTTTCCCCTTATCCTCTTGGT
>NW_010364428.1:80960-81319 GCF_000414095.1 Morus notabilis | reverse complement strand
TGTCTTGACATCCATCTGCCATATCTCATAGTCAAAATATGCTGCAATGGCCAGGAGTATCCGGATGGATTTAAGCATAGCTACTGGCGAGAAAGTTTCCTCATAGTCAACTCCCTCCTTTTGGGTATAACCCTTAGCCACTAGCCTTGCTTTATAAGTCTCTACTTTTCCATCTACTCATCTCTTTCTCTTGTAGATCCATTTGCATCCAATGGGTTTTACCCCTTCGGCTAGATCTACAAGTTGCCAGACTGAGTTAGAGTACATAGACTCCATCTCGAGTTTCATAGCTGCTTGCCATTCTTCCTTATCAGAATCATCCATCGCATCCTTAAAGGTCGATGGATCCTCCTTACCGT
>NW_010364428.1:79266-79705 GCF_000414095.1 Morus notabilis | reverse complement strand
AATGTCTGGAATAAAATAAACATTGTTCAAAACTAAAAATTTATTTTCCCTAAAACGAAGTCTAACTTCTCCCACTGCTTTTGCCGAAACTCTTGCGCCATTGCCCACTTTCATCGTGTAATCCCCTTCGGCTAGCTCGGTGTAAGACTCTGCAAAGAAAAACAAACATGATTAGTCGCTCCTGAATCAATTATCCAGGCTGAGGTATCACCCTCTACTAAACATGTTTCAAGAACTAGTAAATCTGATTTATCTTGTTCCTTTTTCTTTTTCAGCTCCTCAAGATACTTGTAACAGTTTCTCTTCCAGTGCCCTTCACCATTGTAGTGGAAACACTTTCCTTTGGGTTTCTGGATGGGGCCTTTAGCCTTCTTGGGTCTCTTGTTCTTTCCTTTCTTCGCTTTCCCTTGGTTCTGGTTCTTTCTTTTATTTTTACCAG